>NC_056625.2:187041497-187341497 GCF_002870075.4 Lactuca sativa | reverse complement strand
AAGAGCTATTACCCATAGAGTTAAACGGTTTCGACATCGTTTTGGGTATGGATTGGCTTAGCGCCAACGATGCTGAGATTCAATGCCGAAAGAAGATAGTAAAGGTAAACCCACCCGGAAAAGAATCATTTATGGTGTATGGGGACAAACACAGAGTGAATTCTGGAATCATCTCCCTGATGAAAGCCAGGAAATGTTTGTCCAAAGGATGTGCATCATACTTGGCATTCGTAATCGATGCCAAGAAGGAGAAGAAAGAGGTGCAGAATATACCGGTTGTGTGTGATTATCCGGAAGTCTTTCCCGAAGATCTTCCCGGATTACCACCTGATAGGCAAGTGGAGTTTCGTATAGACTTGTTACCAGGAACAACACCGATAGCAAAGGCACCTTACCGATTAGCACCGACGGAGATGAAGGAGCTCATGACGCAACTTCAGGAGCTGTTGGACAACAGTTTTATTCGACCTAGTTCATCACCCTGGGGAGCTCCGGTGTTATTCGTGAAGAAGAAGGACGGAAGTATGAGAATGTGTATAGACTACCGAGAGCTGAATAAGGCAACGGTGAAGAACAAGTATCCATTGCCGAGGATTGATGACCTATTCGATCAGCTGCAAGGTTCGAGCTACTTCTCAAAGATCGATCTTAGGTCAGGATATCATCAGCTAAAGGTGAGAAAGCAGGATATTGAGAAGATTGCATTCAGAACGAGATATGGACACTACGAGTTCTTGGTTATGTCATTCGGGCTAACCAATGCTCCCGCGGCATTCATGGATTTGATGAATAGGGTTTGTAAACCATTCCTTGATAAATCCGTGATAGTGTTCATCGACGACATTCTCGTCTACTCGAAAAGCCAAGAGGAGCATGACAAGCATCTACGGGAAGTATTAGAAGTGTTGAAGAAGGAGAAGCTTTTTGCAAAGTTCTCCAAATGCGACTTTTGGATACGGGAAGTCCAATTCTTGGGTCATGTTGTTAACCAGGAGGGAATAATGGTTGACCCTGCAAAGATCGAGGCTGTAATGAAGTAGGAACGTCCAAAGAGTCCCACGGAGATTCGAAGCTTTCTAGGATTAGCCGGATATTATCGACAATTTATCCAAGGCTTTTCTTCGATAGCTGCTCCATTAACAGCTTTGACTCTTAAAGGAGCTACGTATACGTGGAGTGAGAAACACGATAAGGCATTTGAGAAGCTAAAGAAGAAGTTATGTGAAGCACCGATACTTTCTCTACCCGATGGAGTCGAAGATTTCGCGGTTTATAGTGACGCTTCTGGAGTCGGGTTGGGTTGTGTTCTGACCCAAAGAGAAAAGGTGATAGCATACGCATCTCGACAATTGAAAGAGCACAAAAAGAACTACCCCACTCATGATCTGGAGTTGGCAGCGGTAGTTTTTGCCTTAAAGATATGGAGGCATTACCTCTACGGCACGAAGTACAAGCTCTTCACTGATCATAAGAGTCTCCAGTATCTCTTTAATCAGAAGGAGTTGAACATGAGGCAACGACGCTGGCTAGAACTTCTCAAGGATTACGACTGTGAGATACTTTACCACCCAGGTAAAGCAAATATTGTTGCTGATGCTCTCAGTCGGAAAGTCAATCTGGAAAGGAAAAGGCCAAGAGCGTTAAGAATTGAAGTCGTCTCGACGATTGTGGAAAGTATCAGGAAAGCTCAAGAAGAAGCTTTAGAGAAAAATGACCGAAAGGAAGAACGTTTGGGAAGATCGTTAGTGTTTGGTACAAACAGTCGAGGACTGAAGGTATTCCAAGATCGAATTTGGGTACCTAAGACGGGAGGAATAAGAGATCTTCTGATGGAAGAAGCACACAAGACCATGTACGCGATTCATCCCGGTAGCACTAAAATGTATAGGGACCTAAAACCCTACTACTGGTGGCCGACGATGAAGCTCGATGTTGCGAAGTATGTGGCCGAGTGCGTAACATGTGCGAGGGTTAAGGCACAACATCAGAAACCGTATGGGAGTTTGGAACCTTTACCTGTACCCATGGGTAAATGGGAAGACATCACCATGGATTTTGTGACTAAACTGCCCAGGACGAAGAACGGTCACGACATGATTTGGGTAGTCGTGGATCGTTTCACCAAGAGTGCACACTTCATAGCAGCCAACGAGAAGTGGTCTATGGATAAGCTCGCAAATGCTTACGTGAAGGAAATTGTAAGACTTCACGGTGTCCCTCTTACGATTGTATCAGATCGTGATAGTCGTTTCACGTCAAGGTTTTGGAGGAGTCTACAAGAGGAGTTAGGTACAAAGTTGTGTTTTAGTACTGCTTATCATCCGCAAACTGATGGTCAGAGCGAAAGAACGATTCAGACGCTGGAAGATATGCTGAGAGCATGTACCCTCGAATTCCAAGGGAATTGGGACGAGCACTTACCTCTAGTAGAATTTTCCTACAACAATAGTTTTCACTCGAGCATCAAGATGGCTCCTTATCAAGCCTTGTATGGGCAGAAGTGTCGTACGCCGTCTTGTTGGCTTGAAGCCGGAGAGAAGCAGTTTATGGGCCCCGAGATAGTCCATGAGACTGCTGAGAAGTTGAAGGTGATTAGGGAAAGGATGTTAGCAGACCAGGATCGTCAGAAGAGCTATGCTGACAAGAAAAGACGACCGATAACTTTCGAAGTTGGGGATTCCGTTTTGCTTAAAGTCTCACCGTGGAAGGGACTTATACGATTTGGGAAACGAGGAAAGTTGAGTCCAAGGTTTATTGGACCGTTCAAAGTTCTTCAGAAGATAGGGAACCAAGCTTACAAGCTGGAATTGCCCGAAGAACTCAATGGTATTCATAACACCTTCCATGTGTGTTATTTGAGGAAATTCACGGGAGATGTTCCCGACATAATTCCAATCTCAGAGTTAAGGATGGATGAAAATAAAAGGTTGATCGAAGAGCCTGAGGCAATTGTTGACCGTAAGACTAAGAAGTTACGACGCAAGATGGTCGACTTGGTGCTAGTCCGATGGAAACATTTGAATGGGCCGAATCTCACTTGGGAAACAGAGGATGACATGATGAGTCGCTATCCACATCTGTTTTCTGATGCATGGTTCCGGGACGGAATCATCCTAAGGGGGAGAGAATTGTAACGCCCGGGTTTCAGGGCTAAGCATTTTTGTCAATGTAATAGTCTGGGTCAACTCTTGTAACTCTTTTTGAAGTAATAAAGATGAAATATTTGAGTATTATGTGAATTATATGTGTTTATTATTTAATTATAAATGTATAATTAATAAAGAATAAAAATGAGCGTCAAAATTCAAGTGTGAGATAATCCCGATATCTCTACATAAAGTTGTAGAATATGTCTCAAGGTTTCCGTGCATATAAGGAACGCTGAAATCCGAGTTATAACGAAGAAGTTATGACCCGTCGAAGTTTCACGACAGAACCGGCACGATACCGGGAAGCGTGAATAGTGAATTTACGATAGAGCGAGATTTAACCTTAGTGATCTAAACAAAGTCGTAGAATATGTTAAACTAAGAACATCGATAAAAAGAACGCCCAAATCTGACTTCGTATGAAGAAGTTATGAGATTTTAAACAGACCAATCCTGTCCCGGCTTGTTAAAAATATAACTTTAAAAATAAAGTCAAAATTAGCCGACGGAGTCTAAACGAAAGTTGTAGAGTACGTCTTCACCTACGCGTGGATATAAAGAGTCAAAAACGGAGTTCGTATGAACGAGTTACAAATTATAATAGCATATTTACGTATTAAAATAAAGTATAAATCATGTATACGTACACATATATACACATATGTATATATCATTAGAAAGGTATCGACGATGCGGTCATTATAAGACTAATGTTGAGTTCTTTCGACATTAGTTTAGTACAAATATCATTAAATTCATTTATAATAGTATTATAGAGGGGTGTTTAGTTGTTTATATAACTAAAAGGTCATTAAGTAATTATGGAGGGTAGTTTTTGAAAATTCAATTAGTATAAATAAGAGCCTTGGGCTCTCATATTTCTTGCACCATTCTCTTGATTCAAGAGTCTTTCTCTCCTTATCCCCCGAGCATTTCGGTCCCTCGTGATTCGACTTCTCTTTCTGTAGCTTAGTATAGTAAGGTGAGCGCTGAAGCGCTGCATGAATCTTTCTAAGAAAGATTCAGCGACGAAGTTATGCCCCTGCAGAGCCCGACTCCTAGCTAAAACCCCCTTGTAAGTAAGTTATGCTTACCTTATTTTAATATAGCTTATATTTAAAATTAGTATTGTTATTATGAACTTATAATAAATATTTGAGCTATTATTATAACTTATATAAGTGTCGTTATAATTTTTTTTAACTACTCGCGGTACGGGGAATCTGGTTTAAAGGGCCGCATAGGGTTGTTGGATTTCAGAAGTGCTATATGCCAAAATGGTCCTGCCCTCTGGTGTTTTATGTCTGGCCCCTGTCTGTACATAGTGGTTGGAAAATATTGTTTAACGCTTATATAATAATAATAATACTAAGACTAATAGTTGGTCACGGTAAATATTAGACTAAAATTTAGCGATAATAATGCTAGGTTTCGTCGAAGGAAAATAGAATCGTTAGAAGCAAGCGCTGCCCGATTTTGGAATCATCACCTTAACAAGTGAGTGCATAGTTACTTTCAACTTACACATAGATATGAAGTATTTTATATAAATTACGTGTTATGTGTGCATATTATCTGAATACTTGCTATCTATGCTAGATGAACGTTGTTATACATGTTTTCAATGATTTAAACTGTATATGTATTTTATATCTACGAAAATGTTGGGGTAAAACATGGGTAGATGCAATAGGTGATGTGTGATAAAATGATGAGAGGCCTCGATGTTGATGTTGTTGATTCTGTCATCTAGCGGAGTATGGATGACGACCACGGACTCTTCTTGTAACATCCCCCTCTGGCACGTATCACAATATTGTCCGCTTTGGGCCAATCGGCACGAGGACTTCCCAGGGGGTCACCCATCCTGGTACTACTCCCGCCCGAGCACGCTTAACTGCAGAGTTCTTATGGGATCTGCTGCCCTCACGGCTTTAAAACGCGTTGTGATAGGGAAGGTATCCACACCCCTTTATAAGGAAATGTTTCGTTCTCCTTCCAAGCCGATGTGGGATCAGATCTAACCCACTTTCACCCCCCATTATAGGGTTCGACGTCCCCGTCGAACACATCGACCCGTGCCCTGGCTCTGATACCATTTGTAACATCCCCCTCTGGCACGTATCACAATATTGTCCGCTTTGGGCCAATCGGCACGAGGACTTCCCAGGGGGTCACCCATCCTGGTACTACTCCCGCCCGAGCACGCTTAACTGCAGAGTTCTTATGGGATCTGCTGCCCTCACGGCTTTAAAACGCGTTGTGATAGGGAAGGTATCCACACCCCTTTATAAGGAAATGTTTCGTTCTCCTTCCAAGCCGATGTGGGATCAGATCTAACCCACTTTCACCCCCCATTATAGGGTTCGACGTCCCCGTCGAACACATCGACCCGTGCCCTGGCTCTGATACCATTTGTAACATCCCCCTCTGGCACGTATCACAATATTGTCCGCTTTGGGCCAATCGGCACGAGGACTTCCCAGGGGGTCACCCATCCTGGTACTACTCCCGCCCGAGCACGCTTAACTGCAGAGTTCTTATGGGATCTGCTGCCCTCACGGCTTTAAAACGCGTTGTGATAGGGAAGGTATCCACACCCCTTTATAAGGAAATGTTTCGTTCTCCTTCCAAGCCGATGTGGGATCAGATCTAACCCACTTTCACCCCCCATTATAGGGTTCGACGTCCCCGTCGAACACATCGACCCGTGCCCTGGCTCTGATACCATTTGTAACATCCCCCTCTGGCACGTATCACAATATTGTCCGCTTTGGGCCAATCGGCACGAGGACTTCCCACGGGGTCACCCATCCTGGTACTACTCCCGCCCGAGCACGCTTAACTGCAGAGTTCTTATGGGATCTGCTGCCGTCACGGCTTTAAAACGCGTTGTGATAGGGAAGGTATCCACACCCCTTTATAAGGAAATGTTTCGTTCTCCTTCCAAGCCGATGTGGGATCAGATCTAACCCACTTTCACCCCCACGTTGCTCCCTTGAGAACCCTTGAGTGTGTTGCCCCTTTCTCTTACCTCCAGACCTCAGCTTCCTACTCTTAAGCTTGGGGTTTGGAGTTCCTTGACAGGTTGTCACTTGTTGGTTTCCATGTTTGTTCCTTTGGCTGGAGTTGTCAATGCTATTCCTGCCTCCATTAGGGTTGTTGGCATTGATTTGTGCCATGGCAGCGGTTACTGCTGCCATTACAGCAGCTTGGAATGTAGCAGAGTCCATCTGCAGGAGTGGTGTCTCGCGGGTGCGCTTGTTATTCTTGCGGGATGGCATTTTCCTGATGCACATTGATAACCCAGATCGTAAGTGATGATCGGCATTCCTGGTTGTACTCTATAAATTTTCGCATCTTGTTGTAAAATTCTTACTACCTCCGTCTTGTAACGACCGAAAAACACAACCAATTTTAAATTTTTCCAAAACATCTCAATTCCAATAATTCTTTACAAAAGGGTTTTCATTACAAAATAGTTATCGTATTCCCAGAATCATAACACCATAAAATTACGAGGAGCGGTACGATCACGCCTTCGCCTTGCCACGATCTCCTGAAGAACCTGAAAAACATGAAACCACAACTGTAAGCCCGAAAGCTTAGTGAGATACCCCCAAAATACCAACCACTAATACCATACACACATAACATGCCATACATATCCGATCATAGAACAGTCATGCTCTCCGGGTCTACTGTGTGACTGGTCCGCCGCACCGGCCAACAGTCCACCTGGTCCACCCTCTGAGTCAATCCGCATACATCGAGTCTGCAGTGTGATTGGTCCGCCCGTTCCCGGGCCTTCAATCCACCTGGTCCACTCTCTGAGTCTACAGTATGACTGGTCCGCCCGCACCGGGCCTTCAGTCTGTCTGGTCCACTCTCCGAGTCTACAGTATGACTGGTCCGCTCGCATCGGGCCTTCAGTCAGTCTGGTCCACTCTCCGAGCCTTCGGCACGTCTGGTCCGCCCCTACCGGGACCTACAGCCTATCCGGACCGCTCGCTGGGCCTACGGGACAACCGGTCCGCCCTGGGTATCTTGGCCTACTGCACACAGCAGGACCCGCCTCAACCCAACTCCAGTCCAAACATCCATGTGCACATATATATATACAATCATCTAACAATTCACAGATAACAAGCAGATCAACAGATCACATAACATGCCACTATCCTAACCAGGATACCGACCTAACAGGTCACTAACATAGCATCTCCCTATCTCTCTGGTATCAATCTCAATCAGGTCTCTAGCATATACCATCCTAACTCACAGGATGCAAACATGATAAAGCAGGAACATAAAAACAACTACCCGGATCTCAATCCGATAAGGGCCGGCCTTGGTGCCTTAGACCCCGTTGATATAGTGAGGATAACTCACCTCGAAGCTGCCGACTGAACAGACAATCCAAGCTACTCCGATCACTGATAGGATCTCCACCACTGGTCAACCACCAATGCGCTGAACTCAATACAACAAACAATAATTACCAAAATGCCCCTGGACGCCATTGGTCAACCCTTGGACAAAGACAAGGTCAAAGTCAACTCCTGACTGACCCTACTCGCCGAGTCAACCCCATGACTCGCCGAGTTCCCATACTCAGACTTCACTCCATCCGCGACCTAACTCGCCGAGTCACCCCGAGACTCGCCGAGTCCAACAACTCAAAGACCACTCGCACACAACTCACCGAGTCATCCCTTGACTCACCGATTCTCGACTCAACCAGAGAATATCGGAACTCTTCGACAAGACTCGCCGAGTCCAAGAACAGACTCGCCGAGTCCAAGACTATCTTCATCCGACTCGCCGAGTTGTTCTTCCAACTCGTCGAGTCCCAGTACATCTTCAAGCAACTCGTCGAGTTCACCCATGTGACTCGCCGAGTACCACCGATCTGAAACCATTCAGAAGCATTCCAGGCCATGCAAATGATCCAAAACATAGATCTAGCCTTACACAACTCATCCATCACGTAAAGTGGCAAACTTTACGTGAATCCCAAGAGATCTAGGCCTTAATCACTTATAACTAGGGTTTGGGACTTGCAAGCTTCACTAAACACTCCAACACAGGGACTTTTATGCTCTTTGATTCTCCTCCCTTCCAGATCTGAGGTAGCAACCTCAGATCTACCCTTTAGACTTCCATTTACACCCTTAGACAAGATCCCACAACCCCCAAATTTGAAGAAACAACATACAATCAGACCAAGAACGGGATATTACCTCCAATGGACGCCCCCAACTGCAATGAAGTTGATTCCAAGCAAAGCCCCTTGCCCCAAGCCTTCAATTCCCACAATTTCCTTCAAAGATTACTTCTCCAAGCTTCAATCCTCTCAACAATGGATCTCCTCTGCGATTTAGGGTTTCTAGCACTCAAGAGGGAAGTAAAGAGGCTGGGGAAGGAACATAATGTTCCTTATATAGGGCTCAATCCCGAGAATTAGGGTTTTCTCCACCCAGCGCCTACTCGCCGAGTCCAATTCATCGACTCGTCGAGTCGGCCACTTAACACGCGGTCCAGCCGCGACTCTACTCGCCGAGTCCATCCATGGACTCGCCGAGTCACTCTTTCCCAATTAACACTTTTGGCCCCTTCAACTCTACTCTCGCTATTTCGGGATGTTACAATTCTCCCCCACTTATATTAGGCTTCGCCCTCGAAGCCTATAGCAGCTCAACTCCAAGGATCCTCCCACAATGCTCCACCTGGCCTCAACCAGACCAGGTCCCACAAGGCATACCCAAAACGAACTCGAGTACACTTTCCTTCCCTCACGGTGTCCTGACCACCGTCTCCAATAGGGCGCCGGATTCACTCTCTAATAACTTCACTTAACCCTTGAGCATTACCCATACTGAAACACTTACTCCAAATCACAACCATCCCTCGACTCATAAAGGCTAGAAAAACCATGAACCATCGGATCCCCGATCCGAATCTCACTCTATCCATTCCGACAACGGAAACCCATTCTCTATCTCAGAGCACTCCCACGAGTCCTCCTCTTGCAAACACTTACACATGCTGATCTAGCTCCCGAATCCTCAGGTTTGGAAAAACCCGACACACTGATGACACCCTCAAACATCCCCCAGGATGATCCACTAATACATAACCAATACCCTGAACAGAATCATACTGAGAGTCCAGGACTCTCCCCCTGCATCCTTTCCAAGCCTCTGGGCTCTACACCTGCGGAATTCCTTCCACAACCTCGGCTGGCATCCCAAACCGAAATGAGCTCCTACTTCACTGCCGTGAACACAATGCTCAAAACCATTCTCGAAATACTCTAATCATAATTCTGCTCTGCAACTTTCACTTTCGCGAACTTGCACTCCCCTTTGGGGTTACACAACTTTCTCTCTCTTCCTTTTCCAAGGAATCCACTTGGCCACATAGTCACTTCAACACGTGCCACGGTGCCCGCCCAATGCGACACCACCCTTTTTGCGTACCCGCGGTTCACATACTCTGGCTCTCATTGCAGGGGCTCTCAAGCCCATGCATTCTCTCAACCCCTCCAAAACACTACCCGGGGCCAGACCTTTCAATGCAATCATACTGCAGCATATACAAACCGCAATCTCAAACTGAACCAACAATACCCGCAGAGTCTTCAGCATGACTGGACCGTCCCATCCGGCCTTCAGTCCATCTGGACCACTCTCTCAGAACCTTCAGCCAATCTGGACCGCTCTCAGAGCCTTCAGTTTGGCTGGACCATTCTCCGAGCCTTCGGTCTGACTGGTACGCCTTCCGGCCTTCAGTCTATCCGGACCGCTCACTATCAATCAACATTCCATGCTATCCTCCTCAGGATTCCTCCCATACATACCGTTCTAGCCCTCTAGGGGTTCCGAACTCTAACTCCGTCGACACACTCGATCCCAGCCTGCTTCCAGGCCTCCATAACCAATGCCCTAGGTCTGTATCCCGCCCCGCGTGCTCGACGCTCGCTCCTATCAGCCTATACTCTAGACTGACAGAACACTGCTGAAATCCAACGGATAAACACCCTCAAATACTCAACGATCTCCCGGAGAATTCTCCAATTCTCCCCCACTATAGCACTGACTAACAACCGCCAGCCGCCAACAACAACCTTCTCAAACAACCCTGAACCAAGAGACCACTTACATACCGGCCGTTTTCACAAGCATAACAACCCTTAGCAAAACACATCTCCTCACCGATCAATCCGCTCCAGAAGAATCCGATCTCCATTTATCCCTTCTATGAACGATGATGCAGCCTGACATAAAACCCAATGCCGCATCTCCACTAACAACCCTTACGAACGATAGCCAACGAAAGCACCAAAACACTAACCATAATCATATCCAACCCTCAAGAACAACGAATACCCAGACGAAAACCCGAAATACAAATCCAGAACCCGCAAAAATGAAGAATATCACAACGAAAATCCAAACAATTACCGGCTCAAGAACATTACACCACAATAATCACAAGATAACAAGACATCAAGAAAGAAACATACCCGCAGCTGTCTCTGGCACTGCCCTGACCTCCTCTGCAACGAGCTGAAAAACATGACCCTGAGCCCTTGGGAGCTCCGCTCCACTCTGACCTCCACCTGTGATCCTCAAAGTGGCCGGTGCTGGAGCCTGCACCGACCCAGCAGCAAACTGTGGACAGTTGGCCCTCAAATGTCCAACCTGATGACAATGATAGCAGATCCTCAAATCCCGAACTGACGCTGACTGCCGACAATCCCTCGCATAGTGCCCATCCCTTCCGCACTTGCGGCATGCACCACCGGTCCTACAAACCCCGGTGTGACCCTTCCCACACTTCCCACAAGTGTGGCTGCTCAAATCCCCCACTCTAACATCAACGGTCTTGGACCGTTTCGGCGCCGGCTGCGACTGCACCGGAGCCTGCCTCAACTCACGCATCTGCAACTCAATCTCTAACTCACGCCGCCTAGCGGCCTCCTGCAACTCCAACAAGGTCTCGCACCTCTGCGCAGACACAAACTGCCTGATATCCCTCTTGAGCATGCTCAGATATCGAGACATCTGAGCCTGCTCTGAAGCGAACTCTGGGCAAAACATTGCCCTCTCAGTGAACATCCTGGTGATCTCAGTCACCGACTCCGAGTCCTGCTTCAGCTCAAGGAACTCCTGAGCCAATCTCTCCCTCTCAACTTGCGGAACATAACGAGTACTGAACATTTCTCTGAACTGATCCCATGAAACCGCAGCCCTCTGCGCCTCTGAAAATGACCCCGTGGTCAATCTCCACCAATCCTTCGCCCCGAGCCTCAACAGGTTCAGAGCACACCTCACCCTATGATCAGCAGGGCATGAACACGTGAAGAAACATCCCTCCACGTCAGACAACCACCTCATGGCAACAATCGGGTCCTGAACCCCGTCGAATGTGGGAGGCTTCGTCCTATCGAAGTCCCGATACTGAAAACCCCGACTAGTTCCTCCCCCTGCCGCTGCTACAGCTGCTGTAGCCGCCGCGGTAGCCGTCTCGGTGAGAGCCGCATAACGCTCATCAAAATACTCAATCATGGCGGTCTTAATCGACCCAAACAGCTCTGGCAACTCAGCCCGGAACAACTCCGCAATCTCCTCACGCAGGATCTCACGAATCCTTGCGTCCAACTCGCTCGTGCTCATCTGACCGACAATCTCGGGCGGCACTGATTCGCCCGGAACTCTCTCTCCAGCTCTCGATCCCGACCCGGATCCACTCTCATCATGCCTCGGAATCTCCATACTGAAAGGAAACACCACACAAAATCTCAGACTCTTCCCACACCCTGGGATCCAACTCTCTCAACCCACCCTAGAGATCATGGTTTCCCTGATACGCGTATGGGTCCTGTGCTTTCAGTAGTACGGGCCCATACTACCTTCCACACCTACCCATATTTGTATGAAGTACTACCACAATACCCTAAAGAACAAGCATAACAATAATCAACCCTCACCACTAGAGAAACACTGAGAATCTCCCATAAGGGACCCTAGGCTACAGGCATCACAAATCAGGCAACAAATCATGAAATCCTGAAGATCCCTAGCCTAACACTAGCATGCTGTTCTATCAAAGCTCAAAAACAAATAACATGCATGGTATTTTGGGGTTACTTACTGGCTCCGGCTGATCGTACCTCCGCGTCCTCCTCTACTCATTTTTTTTTTTTGAAAACCATTTTTTAAATACTCTTTCGAAAACTCTCCTCGATTTGAGACTGGAGTCACACGAGTGTTTCTCCAATTCACTCAAACCAAGGCTCTGATACCAACTTGTAACGACCGAAAAACACAACCAATTTTAAATTTTTCCAAAACATCTCAATTCCAATAATTCTTTACAAAAGGGTTTTCATTACAAAATAGTTATCGTATTCCCAGAATCATAACACCATAAAATTACGAGGAGCGGTACGATCACGCCTTCGCCTTGCCACGATCTCCTGAAGAACCTGAAAAACATGAAACCACAACTGTAAGCCCGAAAGCTTAGTGAGATACCCCCAAAATACCAACCACTAATACCATACACACATAACATGCCATACATATCCGATCATAGAACAGTCATGCTCTCCGGGTCTACTGTGTGACTGGTCCGCCGCACCGGCCAACAGTCCACCTGGTCCACCCTCTGAGTCAATCCGCATACATCGAGTCTGCAGTGTGATTGGTCCGCCCGTTCCCGGGCCTTCAATCCACCTGGTCCACTCTCTGAGTCTACAGTATGACTGGTCCGCCCGCACCGGGCCTTCAGTCTGTCTGGTCCACTCTCCGAGTCTACAGTATGACTGGTCCGCTCGCATCGGGCCTTCAGTCAGTCTGGTCCACTCTCCGAGCCTTCGGCACGTCTGGTCCGCCCCTACCGGGACCTACAGCCTATCCGGACCGCTCGCTGGGCCTACGGGACAACCGGTCCGCCCTGGGTATCTTGGCCTACTGCACACAGCAGGACCCGCCTCAACCCAACTCCAGTCCAAACATCCATGTGCACATATATATATACAATCATCTAACAATTCACAGATAACAAGCAGATCAACAGATCACATAACATGCCACTATCCTAACCAGGATACCGACCTAACAGGTCACTAACATAGCATCTCCCTATCTCTCTGGTATCAATCTCAATCAGGTCTCTAGCATATACCATCCTAACTCACAGGATGCAAACATGATAAAGCAGGAACATAAAAACAACTACCCGGATCTCAATCCGATAAGGGCCGGCCTTGGTGCCTTAGACCCCGTTGATATAGTGAGGATAACTCACCTCGAAGCTGCCGACTGAACAGACAATCCAAGCTACTCCGATCACTGATAGGATCTCCACCACTGGTCAACCACCAATGCGCTGAACTCAATACAACAAACAATAATTACCAAAATGCCCCTGGACGCCATTGGTCAACCCTTGGACAAAGACAAGGTCAAAGTCAACTCCTGACTGACCCTACTCGCCGAGTCAACCCCATGACTCGCCGAGTTCCCATACTCAGACTTCACTCCATCCGCGACCTAACTCGCCGAGTCACCCCGAGACTCGCCGAGTCCAACAACTCAAAGACCACTCGCACACAACTCACCGAGTCATCCCTTGACTCACCGATTCTCGACTCAACCAGAGAATATCGGAACTCTTCGACAAGACTCGCCGAGTCCAAGAACAGACTCGCCGAGTCCAAGACTATCTTCATCCGACTCGCCGAGTTGTTCTTCCAACTCGTCGAGTCCCAGTACATCTTCAAGCAACTCGTCGAGTTCACCCATGTGACTCGCCGAGTACCACCGATCTGAAACCATTCAGAAGCATTCCAGGCCATGCAAATGATCCAAAACATAGATCTAGCCTTACACAACTCATCCATCACGTAAAGTGGCAAACTTTACGTGAATCCCAAGAGATCTAGGCCTTAATCACTTATAACTAGGGTTTGGGACTTGCAAGCTTCACTAAACACTCCAACACAGGGACTTTTATGCTCTTTGATTCTCCTCCCTTCCAGATCTGAGGTAGCAACCTCAGATCTACCCTTTAGACTTCCATTTACACCCTTAGACAAGATCCCACAACCCCCAAATTTGAAGAAACAACATACAATCAGACCAAGAACGGGATATTACCTCCAATGGACGCCCCCAACTGCAATGAAGTTGATTCCAAGCAAAGCCCCTTGCCCCAAGCCTTCAATTCCCACAATTTCCTTCAAAGATTACTTCTCCAAGCTTCAATCCTCTCAACAATGGATCTCCTCTGCGATTTAGGGTTTCTAGCACTCAAGAGGGAAGTAAAGAGGCTGGGGAAGGAACATAATGTTCCTTATATAGGGCTCAATCCCGAGAATTAGGGTTTTCTCCACCCAGCGCCTACTCGCCGAGTCCAATTCATCGACTCGTCGAGTCGGCCACTTAACACGCGGTCCAGCCGCGACTCTACTCGCCGAGTCCATCCATGGACTCGCCGAGTCACTCTTTCCCAATTAACACTTTTGGCCCCTTCAACTCTACTCTCGCTATTTCGGGATGTTACACGTCTACATTCCCATGATGTATTTTGTGGTAATAGGTGATCACAGATCTGGAACGATTGTTACGTCTATCCTTAGATTATATGGGTTGTTTTAGTTTCGAGATCCTTAAGTATCTAGTGGTTCCGAGGGTTCGCTTGTGCCTATAATTGAGTCGTTGCAGCAATATGAAATAAATATAACGCATAATCGTTTCAGGGGTATGTACCATCTTAGCACACGAAAGAGAGTCATGTCGGATAGTAGGGGAAATTAGAAAAGGCTGGTCCTAGTCGTGGCGAGAAGTGTCTGGTGGTGATGCTGATGAAGTGGATGCACCTCGGAGACGAGCTACTTGTTGCTCGGTATCTCGTAGGCGTACCTTCCAAACTAACTGTCTCGCTCGAGAGTCTCCATTCACTTCCCGTGTTTTCCTTTCATCCTTCTTAATAACAAACCACATTTGTTTCGTTCGATTTGGGGTGTCCTGAGCTTGGTTATCGATACCTCGGGTGCGTCGCACCACGACTGGGAGGGCCTGGTCAGCTGGTCCTCTGTGGCTAAAATTAAAGAGACCTCAGCTCTTACCGTGGTGTGGTCGTATTCCTTACTGGTGACTTTATCCCCAAATATCGGGTGCCCGAGGGGGCATGGGGTCACCGGGGCCCTTACTATAAGTCGGTGCCCTGGATTTACATGGAGGATTGATGTCATTGAATTCTACATCCGTGTCGTCATCGTCATTGCCCTCCGGCTCTTCCTCTTCGAGGTCCACTATTGACTCAGCGGGTTCACCTGCGAGTTCTACTTCGTGTCCCTCCTGGGGTTCTTCCTCTGGGTCGAGCCACCCGACTATTCCTTGACTCGGCTTGGAAGGAGAACGAAACATTTCCTTATAAAGGGGTGTAGATACCTTCCTTGTCACAACGCGTTTTAAAGCCGTGAGGGCAGCAGATCCCATAAGAACTCTGCAGTTAAGCGTGCTCGGGCGGGAGTAGTACCAGGATGGGTGACCCCCTGGGAAGTCCTCGTGCCGAGTGGCCCAAAGCGGACAATATTGTGATACGTGCCAGAGGGGGATGTTACAAATGGTATCAGAGCTAGGGCACAGGTCGATGTGTTCGACGGGGGAGTCGAACCCTATAATGGGGGGTGAAAGTGGGTTAGATCTGATCCCACATCGGCTTGGAAGGAGAACGAAACATTTGTGGTTTGTTATTAAGAGGGATGAAAGGAAAACACGGGAAGTGAATGGAGACTCTTGAGCGAGACAGTTAGTTTGGAAGGTACGCCTACGAGATACCGAGCAACAAGTAGCTCGTCTCCGAGGTGCATCCACTTCATCAGCATCACCACCAGACACTTCTCGCCACGACTAGGACCAGCCTTTTCTAATTTCCCCTACTATCCGACATGACTCTCTTTCGTGTGCTAAGATGGTACATACCCCTGAAACGATTATGCGTTATATTTATTTCATATTGCTGCAACGACTCAATTATAGGCACAAGCGAACCCTCGGAACCACTAGATACTTAAGGATCTCGAAACTAAAACAACCCATATAATCTAAGGATAGACGTAACAATCGTTCCAGATCTGTGATCACCTATTACCACAAAATACATCATGGGAATGTAGACGGAGGTAGTAAGAATTTTACAACAAGATGCGAAAATTTATAGAGTACAACCAGGAATGCCGATCATCACTTACGATCTGGGTTATCAATGTGCATCAGGAAAATGCCATCCCGCAAGAATAACAAGCGCACCCGCGAGACACCACTCCTGCAGATGGACTCTGCTACATTCCAAGCTGCTGTAATGGCAGCAGTAACCGCTGCCATGGCACAGATCAATGCCAACAACCCTAATGGAGGCAGGAATAGCATTGACAACTCCAGCCAAAGGAACAAACATGGAAACCAACAAGTGACAACCTGTCAAGGAACTCCAAATGGGGGTATCAAAGTGGGTCTTGTCCGCTTTGGGCCACTCGGCACGAGGACTTCCCAGGGGGTCACCCATCCTAGTACTACTCTCGCCCAAGCACGCTTAACTGCGGAGTTCTGATGGGATCCGGTGCATTAGTGCTGGTATGATCACACCCGAGGTATCGATAACCAAGCTCAGGACACCCCAAATCGAACGAAACAAATGTGGTTTGTTATTAAGAGGGATGAAAGGAAAACACGGGAAGTGAATGGAGACTCTGGAGCGAGACAGTTAGTTTGGAAGGTACGCCTACGAGATACCGAGCAACAAGTAGCTCGTCTCCGAGGTGCATCCACTTCATCAGCATCACCACCAGACACTTCTCGCCACGACTAGGACCAGCCTTTTCTAATTTCCCCTACTATCCGACATGACTCTCTTTCGTGTGCTAAGATGGTACATACCCCTGAAACGATTATGCGTTATATTTATTTCATATTGCTGCAACGACTCAATTATAGGCACAAGCGAACCCTCGGAACCACTAGATACTTAAGGATCTCGAAACTAAAACAACCCATATAATCTAAGGATAGACGTAACAATCGTTCCAGATCTGTGATCACCTATTACCACAAAATACATCATGGGAATGTAGACGGAGGTAGTAAGAATTTTACAACAAGATGCGAAAATTTATAGAGTACAACCAGGAATGCCGATCATCACTTACGATCTGGGTTATCAATGTGCATCAGGAAAATGCCATCCCGCAAGAATAACAAGCGCACCCGCGAGACACCACTCCTGCAGATGGACTCTGCTACATTCCAAGCTGCTGTAATGGCAGCAGTAACCGCTGCCATGGCACAGATCAATGCCAACAACCCTAATGGAGGCAGGAATAGCATTGACAACTCCAGCCAAAGGAACAAACATGGAAACCAACAAGTGACAACCTGTCAAGGAACTCCAAATGGGGGTATCAAAGTGGGTCTTGTCCGCTTTGGGCCACTCGGCACGAGGACTTCCCAGGGGGTCACCCATCCTAGTACTACTCTCGCCCAAGCACGCTTAACTGCGGAGTTCTGATGGGATCCGGTGCATTAGTGCTGGTATGATCGCACCCGAGGTATCGATAACCAAGCTCAGGACACCCCAAATCGAACGAAACAAATGTGGTTTGTTATTAAGAGGGATGAAAGGAAAACACGGGAAGTGAATGGAGACTCTCGAGCGAGACAGTTAGTTTGGAAGGTACGCCTACGAGATACCGAGCAACAAGTAGCTCGTCTCCGAGGTGCATCCACTTCATCAGCATCACCACCAGACACTTCTCGCCACGACTAGGACCAGCCTTTTCTAATTTCCCCTACTATCCGACATGACTCTCTTTCGTGTGCTAAGATGGTACATACCCCTGAAACGATTATGCGTTATATTTATTTCATATTGCTGCAACGACTCAATTATAGGCACAAGCGAACCCTCGGAACCACTAGATACTTAAGGATCTCGAAACTAAAACAACCCATATAATCTAAGGATAGACGTAACAATCGTTCCAGATCTGTGATCACCTATTACCACAAAATACATCATGGGAATGTAGACGGAGGTAGTAAGAATTTTACAACAAGATGCGAAAATTTATAGAGTACAACCAGGAATGCCGATCATCACTTACGATCTGGGTTATCAATGTGCATCAGGAAAATGCCATCCCGCAAGAATAACAAGCGCACCCGCGAGACACCACTCCTGCAGATGGACTCTGCTACATTCCAAGCTGCTGTAATGGCAGCAGTAACCGCTGCCATGGCACAGATCAATGCCAACAACCCTAATGGAGGCAGGAATAGCATTGACAACTCCAGCCAAAGGAACAAACATGGAAACCAACAAGTGACAACCTGTCAAGGAACTCCAAATGGGGGTATCAAAGTGGGTCTTTTCCGCTTTGGGCCACTCGGCACGAGGACTTCCCAGGGGGTCACCCATCCTAGTACTACTCTCGCCCAAGCACGCTTAACTGCGGAGTTCTGATGGGATCCGGTGCATTAGTGCTGGTATGATCGCACCCGAGGTATCGATAACCAAGCTCAGGACACCCCAAATCGAACGAAACAAATGTGGTTTGTTATTAAGAGGGATGAAAGGAAAACACGGGAAGTGAATGGAGACTCTCGAGCGAGACAGTTAGTTTGGAAGGTACGCCTACGAGATATCGAGCAACAAGTAGCTCGTCTCCGAGGTGCATCCACTTCATCAGCATCACCACCAGACACTTCTCGCCACGACTAGGACCAGCCTTTTCTAATTTCCCCTACTATCCGACATGACTCTCTTTCGTGTGCTAAGATGGTACATACCCCTGAAACGATTATGCGTTATATTTATTTCATATTGCTGCAACGACTCAATTATAGGCACAAGCGAACCCTCGGAACCACTAGATACTTAAGGATCTCGAAACTAAAACAACCCATATAATCTAAGGATAGACGTAACAATCGTTCTAGATCTGTGATCACCTATTACCACAAAATACATCATGGGAATGTAGACGGAGGTAGTAAGAATTTTACAACAAGATGCGAAAATTTATAGAGTACAACCAGGAATGCCGATCATCACTTACGATCTGGGTTATCAATGTGCATCAGGAAAATGCCATCCCGCAAGAATAACAAGCGCACCCGCGAGACACCACTCCTGCAGATGGACTCTGCTACATTCCAAGCTGCTGTAATGGCAGCAGTAACCGCTGCCATGGCACAGATCAATGCCAACAACCCTAATGGAGGCAGGAATAACATTGACAACTCCAGCCAAAGGAACAAACATGGAAACCAACAAGTGACAACCTGTCAAGGAACTCCAAATGGGGGTATCAAAGTGGGTCTTGTCCGCTTTGGGCCACTCGGCACGAGGACTTCCCAGGGGGTCACCCATCCTAGTACTACTCTCGCCCAAGCACGCTTAACTGCGGAGTTCTGATGGGATCCGGTGCATTAGTGCTGGTATGATCGCACCCGAGGTATCGATAACCAAGCTCAGGACACCCCAAATCGAACGAAACAAATGTGGTTTGTTATTAAGAGGGATGAAAGGAAAACACGGGAAGTGAATGGAGACTCTCGAGCGAGGCAGTTAGTTTGGAAGGTATGCCTACGAGATACCGAGCAACAAGTAGCTCGTCTCCGAGGTGCATCCACTTCATCAGCATCACCACCAGACACTTCTCGCCACGACTAGGACCAGCCTTTTCTAATTTCCCCTACTATCCGACATGACTCTCTTTCGTGTGCTAAGATGGTACATACCCCTGAAACGATTATGCGTTATATTTATTTCATATTGCTGCAACGACTCAATTATAGGCACAAGCGAACCCTCGGAACCACTAGATACTTAAGGATCTCGAAACTAAAACAACCCATATAATCTAAGGATAGACGTAACAATCGTTCCAGATCTGTGATCACCTATTACCACAAAATACATCATGGGAATGTAGACGGAGGTAGTAAGAATTTTACAACAAGATGCGAAAATTTATAGAGTACAACCAGGAATGCCGATCATCACTTACGATCTGGGTTATCAATGTGCATCAGGAAAATGCCATCCCGCAAGAATAACAAGCGCACCCGCGAGACACCACTCCTGCAGATGGACTCTGCTACATTCCAAGCTGCTGTAATGGCAGCAGTAACCGCTGCCATGGCACAGATCAATGCCAACAACCCTAATGGAGGCAGGAATAGCATTGACAACTCCAGCCAAAGGAACAAACATGGAAACCAACAAGTGACAACCTGTCAAGGAACTCCAAATGGGGGTATCAAAGTGGGTCTTGTCCGCTTTGGGCCACTCGGCACGAGGACTTCCCAGGGGGTCACCCATCCTAGTACTACTCTCGCCCAAGCACGCTTAACTGCGGAGTTCTGATGGGATCCGGTGCATTAGTGCTGGTATGATCGCACCCGAGGTATCGATAACCAAGCTCAGGACACCCCAAATCGAACGAAACAAATGTGGTTTGTTATTAAGAGGGATGAAAGGAAAACACGGGAAGTGAATGGAGACTCTCGAGCGAGACAGTTAGTTTGGAAGGTACGCCTACGAGATACCGAGCAACAAGTAGCTCGTCTCCGAGGTGCATCCACTTCATCAGCATCACCACCAGACACTTCTCGCCACGACTAGGACCAGCCTTTTCTAATTTCCCCTACTATCCGACATGACTCTCTTTCGTGTGCTAAGATGGTACATACCCCTGAAACGATTATGCGTTATATTTATTTCATATTGCTGCAACGACTCAATTATAGGCACAAGCGAACCCTCGGAACCACTAGATACTTAAGGATCTCGAAACTAAAACAACCCATATAATCTAAGGATAGACGTAACAATCGTTCCAGATCTGTGATCACCTATTACCACAAAATACATCATGGGAATGTAGACGGAGGTAGTAAGAATTTTACAACAAGATGCGAAAATTTATAGAGTACAACCAGGAATGCCGATCATCACTTACGATCTGGGTTATCAATGTGCATCAGGAAAATGCCATCCCGCAAGAATAACAAGCGCACCCGCGAGACACCACTCCTGCAGATGGACTCTGCTACATTCCAAGCTGCTGTAATGGCAGCAGTAACCGCTGCCATGGCACAGATCAATGCCAACAACCCTAATGGAGGCAGGAATAGCATTGACAACTCCAGCCAAAGGAACAAACATGGAAACCAACAAGTGACAACCTGTCAAGGAACTCCAAACCCCAAGCTTAAGAGTAGGAAGCTGAGGTCTGGAGGTAAGAGAAAGGGGCAACACACTCAAGGGTACTCAAGGGAGCAACGTGTTGTTGCTGTTCATGCGACCACGACCCCTATTACACCAGCAGCCAGGAGACCATATGCTGGAAACCTTCCAAAATGCAACCAGTGCAAATTCCATCATAATGGAGCCTGCAGGGAGATGCATTACAACAAATGCAACCGAAAGAATCACATCGCCAAATTCTGTAGAACTTATCCATGCCAAAATCGTCAGCCAAATGAAAGTGACAACAATCGCAACAACCCTAACCACAACACCAATGATGAAACCAGTCGCACTTGCTATAGGTGTGGAGGAACTGGTCACATCAGGCGCAATTGCCCCAGGGATAACAATCGAGGAGCAGAAGGATCAGAAATGGTCCTGACCTTGGGTTAAGGCAAAGCAGACCAAGACCCGACAGTTGTTACTGGTATGTTCCCATTTAACAACTCTTTCGCTTACCTCTTATTCAATGGCAAATCCGATTGAAGTTTTGGTTAGTAACAACTTCAAACACTTACTAAAACAACATCCCCAAAGCTAAGCTAAGCCTTTTCAATGGACATGGCCAAAGGGGAAAAATGATTTAATCTAGGGTACTCATGTGGAGTACGCCTTAACACTAAACGACCATTCATTACAAATAGATTTCATGCCAGTAAATATTAGGAGTTTAATGTGATAATCGTCATGGCTGGGTAAGCCCCCACTGTGCTGATGCTATGTGCCGCGAGAAGGCCGTTTGCCTTCACCTTCCTAATCACGAAAACTCTAATAATCCATGGTGATAAACCTGGCGCTAATCCTCTTCCTATCTCGTGCATCAAGGCACAGAAGTGCCTGCACCAGAAGAACTATGTTTTCCTCACTCATGATGTGGACAAGATCAAAGAAGAGGTAGGCATGCAGAGTATTCCAGTAGCTTGTGATTTTCCCAAATGTGTTTCCTAATGAACTTTCGGGAATACCCCAGAGAGACGAGTTGAATTTCGAATCAACCTCATATCGGTAACCACATCAATTGCCAATTCACCCTATAGGTTGACTCCCGCCAAAAATTCACAAGTTATCCTGTCAACTGAGTAGAATTGTTGCGCAAGGGATTCATTAGACCAAGCTCCTCATCCTAGAGAGCTCCGGTCTTGTTTTTCAAGAAGACAGATCCTTCCGAAGGTACATTGATTTTAGGAAATTGGACAATCTCCCTATTAAAAGTCGATACCTACTGCCACGGACTGACGATCTATTTGGCCAGCTCCAAGAAGCTCGTTAAAATAGATCTAAGAATCGGGCATCATCAACTTTGAGTCCGAGAAGGCGACATTCCAAAACTGCATTCCGAACTCGTCGCGACCATTTCAAATTCATTATGATACCCCTCAGTCCAACGACTACTCCCACGGTATTCATGGACCCTACAAACCGAGTTTTCCCAACCATTCCTAGTCGTCCTTTTCATTATTTTCATCAATAACATACTCATCTACTCTCGAGGCAAGAAAAAAAAACACTACCATCATCTACGACCAGCCTAGAAAGCATCAAGGCTGGGAATGTCGCGATGAAAGCACTACATGGATGGATACAACTCTCGAAGTCGAAAGACGAAACTTTTTTTTTTTAGAGTTGAATTGGGCATTATCTGGGTGATCGTCGATAGGTTAACCCAATCTGCCCATTTCCTGCCAATACAGAAATCAAACAAGATGGAAGAATTAGCTTGGATCTATATCCAGGAGATCGTGAGACTCCATGAAATATCGGTATCTACTATCTTAGATCGAGATAACAGATTTTCTTCAAGACTATGGCAGTCACTTCAGAGGGCTATGGGAACATCACTAGACATAAGCGTTGCTTACCACCTTCAAACCAATCGCCAAAGTGAACGAACCATTTGACCACTCAAATTCATACTACAAGTCTAGGTGTGTGAGTTCAACAAGTCAGGGGATACCCGGTTTCCTTTGACAAAATTCTCATACAATAACAACTACCGCACGAGCATCAAGAATGCTCCTTTCGAAAACTCATTATAGTCATAAATGTATATCACTTGGTGGTACTCTCATGAGACCGGAAACCACTAACGAAACCAACAAAAGAAGATAATCCAAATCAAAGCTGGATTTCCAGCATCGCGAGACCGACAGAAGAACTATTCTGAAAAGCGGCGTAAGCCAGTAGGATGTCAAGTCGGGGATCGCGTGTTATCAAAAGAATCTCCTTGGAAAGGAATGATTCGTTTTAGGACACGAGAAAACTAAACCCACGATACATCGGACTGTTCGAGCTTCTTGCTCGGATTGAAGACATATAGACTGTAGCTGCCTGTGGAGCTCAGCAACGTGAACCCTGTGTTCTGTGTCTTGAATCTGAAAAGATGCATATCAGATGAGTCTCTTATCATTCCTTTACGAGAACTCGGAGTAAGCGATGATCGCATGTTCATCAAAGAACCAGTCAAGGTATTGAATAGGGAAGTAGAACATACAAAACAAAGCCCCATTATGAATGCGAAGATTTCCATGGAAGGCTAAGCGTGGACCGAAATGCACATGGGAAACATGAAGATCAGAAGAAGTGCCTATTCTCTCATTCACAAACCTATCCTTAGAAAGAATTTCGGGACGAAATTCCCTCTAACGGGGGGATGATGTCACAACTAGCATTTTTAGCTAGGAAATTCTACCCCATATAAACATCATCCATTGTAAAAGCATGTACCCTAAGTGAATACAATACTCTATCCTCGTTCAAGATACACCTCATATGTTTAAATAAGGGTTGGAAACCCTATATATATATATCCCGACTCAAGTTCATTATGGACTATGATTCTCCTATTGGACCTAATGGGCCAATAAACCCTTAACTTAACTCTTTTAAGCTAAGAGTCTTAAGTTGGGCCTTATTTGAATTCACATTCATTAAAATATTGTGTTTTGGGCTTTAATGGGCGTAGAATAACCCACACCTTTCTCATGGACCTATTTGGGCCGAGAACTACCCTAAAAGTCCAATGGGCCGAAAATTTTCCTTAGGGGCTTCATAATTTCGAACCAAAGAAAGGATTGGGCCAAACTAATTCACCCTCCTTCCTCCTAGCCCAATTCTCGGCCCATTATCTATATATATAAAAAAAAGAGAAATTAGCTAATTAGCTTAATGCATGACACATCATTTTTATTTGGAGGATAACCAAGTCATTTACCCACCATGTAACAATGCATTCACATATATCCATGCAAAACCTTATCTCTTCCTTCTCTCTCCCCCTAATTCACGGCCATAAGGCCCTTCCCACCCTCATCTCTCATTTCAAACACAATAATCTCTTATCTTTACCTCTTATACTCAAGAAAATCCTCTCTTCCTTCCTCTCAATTTTTCGAGATTCTAAGAATTTCAAGAAGGTTTTCCCACCTAGGTCATCATCTTTGGTAAGTTTTTCATTAGATCTATGATTTCACTCCTTGATCTACTCAAAAATCTCCTCTTACACTATACTTTCGTGAATCATACTCTTATAGCACCATAGAGCTCGAAAATCATCTCCATAACACATCTAGGGTCGAGATCTCTTCACTTCTCCATCAAAACCGACTTCCAAACCCCAAGGTGAGCTTCATACCCCCTATTTTCTGTTTTTATGAGTTTTGTGGGGGGGGGGGGGAATACAAGTGAAAGTGTAGATCTATATGTGTTTTGTATGCCTTGTATGATTTCCATGCTTATATGTATGCTTTTATGTGTTTTTATGTTGGATCTAGCCTTAAAACCCCTCAAACCGAGATATAACTTATGTTTTATGATCTTAGCTTCAAATATATTTCTACACACAAAGTGTTTCAAGAAAAATGGCTAAGTGGTTTAGTAATAATTTTCTTTGGGTTAAAAACACAAATTTTGGGCCAAAAATGTGAAAAATACAAAATTAAGGGCCCAAATTGACATTTCACAGATTCTGATGGATGAAGTGTGCCAAAACAGTTTCCATAAAATTATTTCTGGAATTATACTCAATTAGAGGATTAAAAACATAAATTTCAAGCTTAATGGGCTAAAAATGACATTTTCGGCCCAATGAGGCCCATTATGCGAATTTTTCTGTTTTGGAGGGCCAAAACTGTGAATTTCTATAAAACAGTGGACTATAAGTGTCCCAAATCCTTTTCAAAGGTTTAAAATGCTTTTTAAATTTAAAAAGGACCAAAGTTGCAAAAATTTTCCAATTTGGGCCAAAATTGTCAAAATTGCGAAAAGGAGGGCTAAAACCGAGAAAAACTGCATTTTCAGGGACTTAAACTGTTTTCTATGAAAAATATGCTGAAAAATATTAATTTCAATAATTTTTGGTGTTAAAATGTCAAGAAAAATAGTTTAAGGACCAAACCGGGAAGTATTTGATAAAAAGGGTTGAAAATGTAAATTTTACAAATAATGAGGGGCTGAAAACAGAAATATTTCAAGGCTAATTCAATATGTACAATTTGATCAAATAATGGCACTGCAACTATCGACGAAATACAACTCATTACAATACCAAAAGTCGTTGTTAAACGAATTGGCTCGGTCTCGAGCCAATAGAAATCTACAACTACTAACTCTACAACACTACGATTCATACAAGTAACGTTTGGTAATACATATACATACGAGTGTGCACAGACGTCTACGCACCATCTTCGGGCCCCAAAAGTGTAAAATCTTGCTTGTTGGGCCTAGCTAGCCCAATGACCTGATCTTAAGGCCCGAAGACGCATATTTTTCTACGAGGTGTTGAGTTTCACCGACTTGGCACAACGTAGAGTGACTTTCAATGGCTTGTACCACTGGTCCCCAAGGGTCCTTGGTATTGCTAGAAGAGTCTGCATATTTTACGAGGCGGGTCGGGGACCCCTCGCACGCATATTATCCCCAACCGATTTATAGAGTCATCGAGGCCTTCGTGTCCTCTTTCTCTTCGGATGTGGGACTACACCTAGTCAGGGCGATTGGATAACGCGATTAGTACTGACGACGCCTTCGGGAATCGTTAGTATAACTATAAACTGGGCGTTTGTGTAACGCGGGTTTGTAGTAAATAATCCTGCTCGAGAACCTTCCAACGTCGCCTGGGACTGACACTTCTATCTTCGTAATGGTTTCAACGCAACTTAATGGATTCCAAAGGAACTAGGGGAACATCGGGTTTTCCTAGGGTTTTCAATACATACAGATTTGAAATGCATACATCCTCAATGAACAATTTTTTTTTACAAGTATAGAAACAAACAAGCATACCTATGGATCTTCACGAACGTTTTCCAAAGCCTTTCTTTTCAGAAAATATCGGATTTTCTGGTGGTTTCTCAAACAATACATACATTGGATTTCAAACACTACTTATGAACTCACCAACATTTCATATGTTGACGTTTTTCAAAATATTTGTATTCTCAGGTAACAGATAAAGTGAAGGATGAATTGTACTCTATGACGTTTTGCTGTCGTTTAACTAGTATCGAACAATCACTTTCGAGAATGTAATGTTTTGAGACAATGTAACGAATGTAAACTCTACTGGTTGTACAATATTAATGCATGGTGAAGAATGTTGTTATGTTTCATATATATTCAATGTTATGGTATTCAATTGAGTCACGACAGCCCCCGGACGTTTCCGCCGTCTGGTTCGGGGGTGTGACACTTCTAGACAGTCTAGTGGAACACTAGCAGGCTCGCAACCTGTAGGTGTTTGTGAACGATATGTTCACCGGTGTACTCCATCCCCCACATGGTTGCCTTTAGGACATTTATTGCTGAGGAATCCCCTTAGCAGTAGTGTCTGTCCCGATGATGATCCTTAGGCTAGGTCCCTTATGATAGGTGTTTAGGGACGTAAAGTGAGGATAACGGGAACGGGTAATCGGGTTATTGTTGATCGATGAAATTAATAAACTTATTTATTGTGGGTTGAAAACCCTATGTGCTCACCAGGCTCCCAAGCCTGACCCACTCAGTTTTATGTATTACAGGTAGTGGCGCATGAGCATAGGTGTGATGTTTTGGACGAGGGATTACGGATATAGGCCTATAGATATGAAATAATGTAGTAAGGCTTATATTGTACTGTTTATGCTTTTGATTTGTACGAACATGACATCCCGAGTCTTTTAATGAAATACATTTCTATGGAAATGCTTTTGATAAATCTTTATCATATTTTTGTTTTGGGACAAATTCCGCAACACTTTCATTTAAAATGTAACTCTGATTTTTAAACAAAGCATAAACAAATCGGTCTTTTCTGGCCGTGATTTTGGGGATGTCACAGTTGGTATCAGAGCATTAGTTTAAGAGAACTAGGAATTTGTAGGATTTCTAGACTTAAACTTAGAATGCTAAGCGATGATTGTCAGGTGTGAGCACTAGCTTATTTTAGGAATTGTCCCTAAAATGCTTTTATGTGCTAAATGCTTTGTGCATAATATGTTGTTAATTGTTCGGATCTATCGTCTGTTGCCGACCGGATCTGGAAACCTTATGTGTTTAGGAATCTAAACGTACGACTACGATATTAGAACTAGCATGTCAACGTTTCAGAGTGATAAGGACGATTTAAAACGTCTATCCGAAATAAAGATCTAAATTCACCTTATTCGGTGTATAGATCAAGATGGCAAGGACCCATAGCGGAAACGTGAACGCAAATAGAGGTAGGAACCAACCCCCAGTGGTTCAGCAAATACCTGTTGTTGAAGAAGTTGCACCTGAGCCAGTCACCATGGCTGGAGTTCAAGCCATGATTCAGGCTATGCTAGCTGAACAAAGGGAAGAAATGAGACGGATGCTCCACGAAAATAGGGACGAACCTACCATACATGTTGAACCGACGGAGCCAGTTCCCGAGCCATCTGAGGAAGGGAACTATAGCCGCCAAGTGAGTCAAGTAGGGACTCAAGGTGAGCAAAAGGATGGCCCAGAAGGGAGAAACAACAAGGATGGGCGGATGTACAAAAATTTCTTGGGTGCGAAACCACCAAGTCTCTCAGGAAGCCCAAAGCCTGTTGAGATTATGGACTGGATCTCCGAGATGGAGATGGTGTTTGAGAGCTGCGACTGCAGCGAGAAGCAGAAGACTGTCTTCGCTGTGAGACAATTGAAAACTGGAGTCTTGAGCTGGTGGAAGCTATTGGCAGATACAATGCCATGGGGAGAAGCTCTGAAAATGTCATGGGATGAGTTCTTGGAACAACTGAAGGCGCAGTACTGTTCAGAGATAGACCTGATTGATCTGAACAATGAGTTCCAAAATTTGAAGAAGGGGAGAATGAGCATCGATGACTATGCTGCTGCATTTACGGAAAAGATGAAGTTGTTTCCATACCTAGTGCCAACCGAACTTTCCAAAATTGAGAAATTCGCAAACGGACTGCCGGCTGACTTTGGCTCAACAGTCAAGATGGCAACCACTCTGAAATCAGCTGTTTGAGCAGCTAAGAACGTGGAGACCCAACAAAAGGAAAGAGGTTTGGAGAGGGCTGAGGTTGGTGAGAAACGGAAGTTCAATGGATCCTCGAAGTCCAACAAGAAGAGTAGATTCTCGAAGTCTAGTTCGAGGGGAGGAGGATCAGAAGCGAAGTGGTGTGACAAGTGCAAGAAGAAGCACTCTGGGAAGTGTGACGGAGGGGTCACTTGTTACAAGTGTGGAAAGCCTGGGCACTACGCCAATGAATGCACCCTCAACCAGAAAGCCTATTATGGGTGCAATGAAGAAGGGCACATTTTGAAGGACTGCTCGAAGAAGAAAGAGACAGGAAGACCCAACATACCACCGAAGCCGAATGCGAGAGCCTTCCAGATGACGCTCGAGGCTGCAAAGGAGGCAGCAGACGTCGCTTCAGGTACCTTTCTTGTAAATGGTTTGCCTGCAAATATACTATTTGATTCCGGAGCCAACTACTCCTTTGTGTCGCATAAATTTGGTGGGAAATTAGCATTGCCTGTAGAAAAACTAGATAATGCCCTGATTGTAGAAGTTGCCAGTGGCAAATTCGTACCTGTTAGTAATCGTATTAGGAACATCGTCATTGACCTAAACGGAAACGAATTCCACGAAGAGCTATTACCCATAGAGTTAAACGGTTTCGACATCGTTTTGGGTATGGATTGGCTTAGCGCCAACGATGCTGAGATTCAATGCCGAAAGAAGATAGTAAAGGTAAACCCACCCGGAAAAGAATCATTTATGGTGTATGGGGACAAACACAGAGTGAATTCTGGAATCATCTCCCTGATGAAAGCCAGGAAATGTTTGTCCAAAGGATGTGCATTATACTTGGCATTCGTAATCGATGCCAAGAAGGAGAAGAAAGAGGTGCAGAATATACCGGTTGTGTGTGATTATCCGGAAGTCTTTCCCGAAGATCTTCCCGGATTACCACCTGATAGGCAAGTGGAGTTTCGTATAGACTTGTTACCAGGAACAACACCGATAGCAAAGGCACCTTAACGATTAGCACCGACGGAGATGAAGGAGCTCATGACGCAACTTCAGGAGCTGTTGGACAACAGTTTTATTCGACCTAGTTCATCACCCTGGGGAGCTCCGGTGTTATTCGTGAAGAAGAAGGACGGAAGTATGAGAATGTGTATAGACTACCGAGAGCTGAATAAGGCAACGGTGAAGAACAAGTATCCATTGCCGAGGATTGATGACCTATTCGATCAGCTGCAAGGTTCGAGCTACTTCTCAAAGATCGATCTTAGGTCAGGATATCATCAGCTAAAGGTGAGAAAGCAGGATATTGAGAAGACTGCATTCAGAACGAGATATGGACACTACGAGTTCTTGGTTATGTCATTCGGGCTAACCAATGCTCCCGCGACATTCATGGATTTGATGAATAGGGTTTGTAAACCATTCCTTGATAAATCCGTGATAGTGTTCATCGACGACATTCTCGTCTACTCGAAAAGCCAAGAGGAGCATGACAAGCATCTACGGGAAGTATTAGAAGTGTTGAAGAAGGAGAAGCTTTTTGCAAAGTTTTCCAAATGCGACTTTTGGATACGGGAAGTCCAATTCTTGGGTCATGTTGTTAACCAGGAGGGAATAATGGTTGACCCTGCAAAGATCGAGGCTGTAATGAAGTAGGAACGTCCAAAGAGTCCCACGGAGATTCGAAGCTTTCTAGGATTAGCCGGATATTATCGACAATTTATCCAAGGCTTTTCTTCGATAGCTGCTCCATTAACAGCTTTGACTCATAAAGGAGCTACGTATACGTGGAGTGAGAAACACGATAAGGCATTCGAGAAGCTAAAGAAGAAGTTATGTGAAGCACCGATACTTTCTCTACCCGATGGAGTCGAAGATTTCGCGGTTTATAGTGACGCTTCTGGAGTCGGGTTGGGTTGTGTTCTGACCCAAAGAGAAAAGGTGATAGCATACGCATCTCGACAATTGAAAGAGCACGAAAAGAACTACCCCACTCATGATCTGGAGTTGGCAGCGGTAGTTTTTGCCTTAAAGATATGGAGGCATTACCTCTACGGCACGAAGTACAAGCTCTTCACTGATCATAAGAGTCTCCAGTATCTCTTTAATCAGAAGGAGTTGAACATGAGGCAACGACGCTGGCTAGAACTTCTCAAGGATTACGACTGTGAGATACTTTACCACCCAGGTAAAGCAAATATTGTTGCTGATGCTCTCAGTCGGAAAGTCAATCTGGAAAGGAAAAGGCCAAGAGCGTTAAGAATTGAAGTCGTCTCGACGATTGTGGAAAGTATCAGGAAAGCTCAAGAAGAAGCTTTAGAGAAAAATGACCGAAAGGAAGAACGTTTGGGAAGATCGTTAGTGTTTGGTACAAACAGTCGAGGACTGAAGGTATTCCAAGATCGAATTTGGGTACCTAAGACGGGAGGAATAAGAGATCTTCTGATGGAAGAAGCACACAAGACCATGTACGCGATTCATCCCGGTAGCACTAAAATGTATAGGGACCTAAAACCCTACTACTGGTGGCCGACGATGAAGCTCGATGTTGCGAAGTATGTGGCCGAGTGCGTAACATGTGCGAGGGTTAAGGCACAACATCAGAAACCGTATGGGAGTTTGGAACCTTTACCTGTACCCATGGGTAAATGGGAAGACATCACCATGGATTTTGTGACTAAACTGCCCAGGACGAAGAACGGTCACGACATGATTTGGGTAGTCGTGGATCGTTTCACCAAGAGTGCACACTTCATAGCAGCCAACGAGAAGTGGTCTATGGATAAGCTCGCAAATGCTTACGTGAAGGAAATTGTAAGACTTCACGGTGTCCCTCTTACGATTGTATCAGATCGTGATAGTCGTTTCACGTCAAGGTTTTGGAGGAGTCTACAAGAGGAGTTAGGTACAAAGTTGTGTTTTAGTACTGCTTATCATCCGCAAACTGATGGTCAGAGCGAAAGAACGATTCAGACGCTGGAAGATATGCTGAGAGCATGTACCCTCGAATTCCAAGGGAATTGGGACGAGCACTTACCTCTAGTAGAATTTTCCTACAACAATAGTTTTCACTCGAGCATCAAGATGGCTCCTTATCAAGCCTTGTATGGGCAGAAGTGTCGTACGCCGTCTTGTTGGCTTGAAGCCGGAGAGAAGCAGTTTATGGGCCCCGAGATAGTCCATGAGACTGCTGAGAAGTTGAAGGTGATTAGGGAAAGGATGTTAGCAGACCAGGATCGTCAGAAGAGCTATGCTGACAAGAAAAGACGACCGATAACTTTCGAAGTTGGGGATTCCGTTTTGCTTAAAGTCTCACCGTGGAAGGGACTTATACGATTTGGGAAACGAGGAAAGTTGAGTCCAAGGTTTATTGGACCGTTCAAAGTTCTTCAGAAGATAGGGAACCAAGCTTACAAGCTGGAATTGCCCGAAGAACTCAATGGTATTCATAACACCTTCCATGTGTGTTATTTGAGGAAATTCACGGGAGATGTTCCCGACATAATTCCAATCTCAGAGTTAAGGATGGATGAAAATAAAAGGTTGATCGAAGAGCCTGAGGCAATTGTTGACCGTAAGACTAAGAAGTTACGACGCAAGATGGTCGACTTGGTGCTAGTCCGATGGAAACATTTGAATGGGCCGAATCTCACTTGGGAAACAGAGGATGACATGATGAGTCGCTATCCACATCTGTTTGCTGATGCATGATTCCGGGACGGAATCATCCTAAGGGGGAGAGAATTGTAACGCCCGGGTTTCAGGGCTAAGCATTTTTGTCAATGTAATAGTCTAGGTCAACTCTTGTAACTCTTTTTGAAGTAATAAAGATGAAATATTTGAGTATTATGTGAATTATATGTGTTTATTATTTAATTATAAATGTATAATTAATAAAGAATAAAAATGAGCGTCAAAATTAAAGTGTGAGATAATCCCGATATCTCTACATAAAGTTGTAGAATATGTCTCAAGGTTTCCGTGCATATAAGGAACGCCGAAATCCGAGTTATAACGAAGAAGTTATGACCCGTCGAAGTTTCACGACAGAACCGGCACGATACCGGGAAGCGTGAATAGTGAATTTACGATAGAGCGAGATTTAGCCTTAGTGATCTAAACAAAGTCGTAGAATATGTTAAACTAAGAACATCGATAAAAAGAACGCCCAAATCTGACTTCGTATGAAGAAGTTATGAGATTTTAAACAGACCAATCCTGTCCCGGCTTGTTAAAAATATAACTTTAAAAATAAAGTCAAAATTAGCCGACGGAGTCTAAACGAAAGTTGTAGAGTACGTCTTCACCTACGCGTGGATATAAAGAACGTCAAAAACGGAGTTCGTATGAACGAATTACAAATTATAATAGCATATTTACGTATTAAAATAAAGTATAAATCATGTATACGTACACATATATACACATATGTATATATCATTAGAAAGGTATCGACGATGCGGTCATTATAAGACTAATGTTGAGTTCTTTCGACATTAGTTTAGTACAAATATCATTAAATTCATTTATAATAGTATTATAGAGGGGTGTTTAGTTGTTTATATAACTAAAAGGTCATTAAGTAATTATGGAGGGTAGTTTTTGAAAATTCAATTAGTATAAATAAGAGCCTTGGGCTCTCATATTTCTTGCACCATTCTCTTGATTCAAGAGTCTTTCTCTCCTTATCCCCCGAGCATTTCGGTCCCTCGTGATTCGACTTCTCTTTCTATAGCTTAGTATAGTAAGGTGAGCGCTGAAGCGCTGCATGAATCTTTCTTAGAAAGATTCAGCGACGAAGTTATGCCCCTGCAGAGCCCGACTCCTAGCTAAAACCCCCTTGTAAGTAAGTTATGCTTACCTTATTTTAATATAGCTTATATTTAAAATTAGTATTGTTATTATGAACTTATAATAAATATTTGAGCTATTATTATAACTTATATAAGTGTCGTTATAATTTTTTTTAACTACTCGCGGTACGGGGAATCTGGTTTAAAGGGCCGCATAGGGTTGTTGGATTTCAGAAGTGCTATATGCCAAAATGGTCCTGCCCTCCGGTGTTTTATGTCTGGCCCCTGTCTGTACATAGTGGTTGGAAAATATTGTTTAACGCTTATATAATAATAATAATACTAAGACTAATAGTTGGTCACGGTAAATATTAGACTAAAATTTAGCGATAATAATGCTAGGTTTCGTCGAAGGAAAATAGAATTGTTAGAAGCAAGCGCTGCCCGATTTTGGAATCATCACCTTAACAAGTGAGTGCATAGTTACTTTCAACTTACACATAGATATGAAGTATTTTATATAAATTACGTGTTATGTGTGCATATTATCTGAATACTTGCTATCTATGCTAGATGAACGTTGTTATACATGTTTTCAATGATTTAAACTCTATATGTATTTTATATCTACGAAAATGTTGGGGTAAAACATGGGTAGATGCAATAGGTGATGTGTGATAAAATGATGAGAGGCCTCGATGTTGATGTTGTTGATTCTGTCATCTAGCGGAGTATGGATGACGACCACGGACTCTTCTAGACAGTCTAGTGGAACACTAGCAGGCTCGCAACCTGTAGGTGTTTGTGAACGATATGTTCACCGGTGTACTCCATCCCCCACATGGTTGCCTTTAGGACATTTATTACTGAGGAATCCCCTTAGCAGTAGTGTCTGTCCCGATGATGATCCTTAGGCTAGGTCCCTTATGATAGGTGTTTAGGGACGTAAAGTGAGGATAACGGGAACGGGTAATCGGGTTATTGTTGATCGATGAAATTAATAAACTTATTTATTGTGGGTTGAAAACCCTATGTGCTCACCAGGCTCCCAAGCCTGACCCACTCAGTTTTATGTATTACAGGTAGTGGCGCATGAGCATAGGTGTGATGTTTTGGACGAGGGATTACGGATATAGGCCTATAGATATGAAATAATGTAGTAAGGCTTATATTGTACTGTTTATGCTTTTGATCTGTACGAACATGACATCCCGAGTCTTTTAATGAAATACATTTCTATGGAAATGCTTTTGATAAATCTTTATCATATTTTTGTTTTGGGACAAATTCCGCAACACTTTCATTTAAAATGTAACTCTGATTTTTAAACAAAGCATAAACAAATCGGTCTTTTCTGGCCGTGATTTTGGGGATGTCACATATATATATATATATGGAACGGTTTAGTTGAGATTAAAAAAATTAGAGAATGTGAGATTAAATATCAGCCAATGGAACTTAATGTCAACTAACGTCAACTGTTAAATGATTAAGGGGTACAGTAAACTTTAAATTAATGTTAAGAAAGCGGTCACCTTCCTTCTCTAAAAATCATCATATCGCTAAATCATCGATTTTCAGTATCAGTCACGTAATCATATCATCAAATCTTCAACAATTATTCAATATAATAAAAAAGATCCTATTTTTACTGAATCTGTTATCAAATTAATCGCAATCTTCAAATAAAAAAATGATCGAAACAGAGCATCAGTTCATATCCTCATAAATACGAGATACAATCCTCAAATCGAAGAAACAAGCACCTCGCAATCATAAACATAGCATTTAAAAATTGAATCGAAATCAATTTTCATAAATGATGTCGAATCCAAAAGAAATTGACAAGTCGATCACAACTGATACTATTATAGCTGAAATCAATTCAACTCGTAACGACGAATAAATCGATTCAATTTCTTTCACTTCTGAAGAACTTCAAAATACGATTCGTATTGAAGGTACAACTAATTCGTTTTAATACTACATGTTACATTATAGTTTCTACACTTCATTCTCATTCTTTTATTATACAATACAAATTATGAAAAATCATATATGATTATACAATACAATATGTGATTTAATCATATAAGGATGAATAATCATATATGACTTTTCATATATATGATTATTCATATGTATTTATAGTTTGTAATTATAATTTATCATATATGTTTTCAAATTGAAATCTATATTAATATTATATTTGGATGAATAATCATATATGATTATAGATCATAAAATATGATTAATCATATATTACAAACTACAAATACATATGATTAATCATACATGATTAAACAATATCAAGTATGATTATTTATAAATTAATACGTATAATCATTTATGATTACACAGTATATTATATGATCGATCATATAACACAATGTACAAATACATATGATTTAACATCTAATAATATATTAATATCTAAAATCATATATGATTTTTCACTACAGGAAAAAGGCCTTTTACGACGCTCATTGCGCGTCGTAAATGGCTCAGACGACGCGCAAATGCGTGTCAAGGAAGGTCATGTCATAAAGATAGACGACGCGCATTTACGACGCGCTCTTATGATACGCAATGCACGTCAAGGAAGGCCATGTCATAAAGATAGACGACGTGCAAATGCGCGTCATCTAGAGACGACGCGCCCTTATGATACGCAATGGGCGTCAACGAAGGCCATGTCATAAAGCTAGACGACGTGCAAATGCGCGTCATCTATAGACGACGCGCTCTTATGATACGCAATGCGCGTCAAGGAAGGCCATGTCATAAAGGAAGATGACGCTCATATGCGCGTCGTCTAGAGACGATGCGCTCTTATGATCCGCAATGCGCGTCAAGGAAGGCCATGTCATAAATGAAGACGACGCTCATTCGCATGTCGTAACCTTACGTCTCTCGTTTTTACTACGCGCCTTTACGACGTTTTTACGACGTGCATTTACAACACACATTTACAACGTGAATACACATAATAAATGACAAATATACCAAAACATTCATTTTCATCTAAACGTCAAACAACTTTACATATATGTTGAATTACCTAAGTTGTAACTACATGTTACCTTAAGTAACATTACTAAAAGTTAGCAAAAAATTGTACATGTGTCTCAAAAGACTACCTAGCATTACACATGTCAAAAGACCATACCTAGCATTAGTGGTTAACCATAACATTGTTTTGCGGATACATTGTCAAAAGACCATACATATCATCGATAAATGAAGCCTGTAACAAACGTTGACCATTCTTCACGTATCTCATCGATATCAGCAGTTGTGTACTCAGCTTTGCCATCCCCGATCTGTGAAAACATTTGCATATTGTTTTTATTAATAAAAAATAGCATATTAACATATTCTGGAACAGTAAGTTGCTATATTTTAACAACTAAGCATTGTATTTTCAAATGAATGAAAGCACATATTCTATAACAGTAAGGATGCCATAAATTATAGTAATGAAAGTAGAATGCTATATCCTTACATTGTCTTTGACCAACACTTCAATTCCTTCTTCCACTATCTCCTTCATGAACCTTAGCAAGTAGTAGCCACATTCGGTAGATCCGGGCTGAACTGGACACTACAAAGTTACATATAAAATGATCATTTCAATTGATCCAAAAAATAAAGTTAAAACTACAATTTCAATAAGGAATTAAGTGCTGACCGTAACATTAACCCAATTTAGTTTAACCCTTTTGTTGGATCCACTTTGTGTAGTGTACAAAACCATTGCCCTATAAAAAAAACATTAACAAATATGTGTTTATTGTACTCACATCAAGTGTTTTGATAATTTATATTACTTACGAATCAACAATTTGCTTCAACTGCATATTGAAATTGCCAGAGCTCAAGGAATCAAGATAATAGCAAGTATCCGATTTCATGTCTAGTACACCCAATACCCAATGTCTTCTACAAAAACCACAAAAAAAAATAAAATGTCAAATAACATAATTGCAGTCATTTTAAAAATAAAATGTCAAATAACAATACCCAGGATTGTAGGGCATAAAGATGATGTCATTGCCCTTTCTTTTAGACAACCGATTTGCTAAACCTCTGCTTGCATCGTCAATATTCTTAGATTTCCCTTTACGCGTACTTGGTGAGATTACTGCCGGGTTCACAAAGCAAATTCCATGGTCTCTTTCTGGGGAGCCATACTTCAATTTGTTAAACAACACCCTGTTATCATACAAACACTAAATTCATTAAACATTTTTTGAAGACACATTGTTATTTAAATTAAATTTCTTGCACTTACATCATATAAGACACAATAACAGCACCAGTCAGCTCATCCATTGTAAGAACTGCTTTAAAATCATCCCAAGTTAAGTACGTGTAACTATCGTACCCAAAAAGATCATTCTCACTCTGCACTCTTATAGAATCAACCTTTGTAACTTGTCCATCAGCCATCATTGCAGTCATTTTCAAAATACTACTGTTCTCAATCCTTATCCTTGTCTTCATCTGTGCTCTGGTCCACCTTCTTTGCACGGTCACATTTTGTTTCTCCTTTTTAATCTTCTTTTCTATTCCAATCAGTACTTCTTCCACATCATTCCCTTCTTCCACATCATTCCCTCCTTCCATATCACATGGTTGTTTTTCTTTCTTATTACTTCCTATTTCTTCTTTTGGAGGTGTTGCATCTTCCTTCACTGGTGTTACATCTTCATTCACTGGTGTTGCAGCTTTCTTCACTGGTGTTGCAAGCTTTTTCACAGATTTCGCCACCACTTTTCCCTACAAATGCAATCAAAAATACAAATAGTATTACCAAAAAAATTAAGAACTCACTCAAATATCAGAAAAATTAAGATAACCAAGGGAAAATATGTTCAAATAGTATTACCAGGTCAGAGCATCGAATAACTAAGTGTCTTGGCCAGCTTAGTATGTGTCCCAGTGCATCTTTGACCTTCACAATGAACTCCTCTTCAAGTGGAAAGGGTACTAAAGCTTCTCCTTGCAAAATTGTTTCAATCATAACTTCAATGTTTTCATCTGTTACATAAACATAAAAAATAATTAAGATTCAATCTTCTAAAAAATTAAAATATATAAATAATAATAATGCAAATATATTTCAAAATACCCGATGCTTTCATTATGGTTCCTTTAGCAACCATATTTGCAGCAAATTCAACCGCAAGAAGACATGAATTATCCTGCAAAATATAGTATGTTAGTTTGTAGAAAAAGAAAATTATTTAAATATATTTTTCATAATTGTCTTCAAGGACTTACAAGTGATTCATTCTGTGGTTGTTTTTCAAAATCTTCAATGACGCCCCCTATTTGGCAACTTGCAGCTTCAGAAACATTAAGTACACCTCTTTTTAGTTTCTCCAAGTCATCTTCAAGTTTGTTTATTCGTTTATCCACCCTCTCGTTCTCAATCTCCAAGTAATACTTAACATTCTTGGGTAAATAAAAGTATTGTTGTGGCGTTATAAATCTACCCATCCCTCGTACACGCCCACGTTGTTCCTGAGTACCCAATGCCTCTGTAAGCACATCATGTGTTCCACATGTAACCTCTCCAAAGCTTCCCGATTTCTGAAGCTCATCCTGTAAAAAAATAAAATGGGACAAATGTTAGAAAAATAAAATGGGACAAATGTTATGTTTTTTTATATATTTGGGAATTAATGAAACTTACAATTTTATCAACAATCGTCTTCACATCTGCATCGTATCCTCCTGTCTTCAACTCTCTTGCTTTTTTCCACAGCACTGTCCTATCAATCTCCTCTTCCGTCTTGCCGGTTTCTTGCATCTAAATTATCAAGAATAACAAAATCAATTAACATAAATATATACAAATAAAATAATCAATATTCAGTGGGAATCATACAATGTCATTAATGAGTCCAGCATATCCTTTTCTGCTCAAACGATGATTGTATTTATGATGTGCACGAGTATTTTTAGCTTTCATACTTTTCTCCTGCATTAGAAACATTAAAATTATAAATACAAACATTAAAATTGTAACTACAAATGCACATAAGAAAAGTTTAACAAACCTCCCACTTCTTTGTAACTCTATGGGATACAAAAACTTTCCAATCTTCTTTCTTTATAAACGGTAATCTTTCGGAGGTTTGAATAGATTTGCCTTGGGATCTTTACTTCGGTTCTTAATGAACTTGGCATATAGATAATGCTTGAAGTTTCTCCACTTCTTCCCGATCGATTGGAGAATTTGCTTCCGACTCTTTGGGTCAACTACAAACTTTTCCTAAAACATAAAAAAAAGGTTGGTTCAAAAACAAATCTGAACAGGGACAAAAACAGGGACAAAAACAGATCTGAACAAAGGTAATAACAGGAAGAAAACAGATACTTACCAAAACATATTGCCATAATCCTTCCCTTACTTCCTCACCAACTTCCAGCCACGAGTCATAGGTTATGGGAACCATTGTTCTTGCAACCAAACCCTCAAAAGTAGACAGTTTTGTGGCTTCCTTTCCAACCGGGACACCTTTTTTATTGTAAGTTATTACAAGCTTCACTTTATTAGCTTTTGTCTTTGTTGTCGGACCTCTTTGTTTGGAGTCCTCGTGATCAGAAGCTGAATCTGATTCCATGTCACAAAAACACAACCTGTTTCAACAAGATTCAAATTAAATTAAGTACGTTGTTATTTGTTGCAGTTGGACATTGATTAATCACATTCAAAATCTGAAATAAAAACATACCAAAAACTTTATTATTCTGCAAAAAAAATATTTAAACTAATATGCCCTCGCCATCCGGACGCGTACACGAGAAATCATCATCAAGGTCTAATAAAGCGGAGTCTTGTGTTAAATCAAAAGTAACATCAAATTCCAACATATCATCAGTTTCACCATTTGATCCATACTTGTACATCCTATGAGGTGTGAATCCAACAACATGCAAATTCTCATCTTGTTGATCTTGAACATAAAAAACCTGTTTGACTTGACTAGCTAATACGAAGGGTTCAGACTTTTGACCAAGCCTATCAAAGTTAACTACCGTGAATCCCTAATCATCCTTTTTGACTCCACAACTATCAACCCAATCACACATGAATACAGGAATACTAAACATGTGATAATTAAGATCCCATATCTCCTTTATACGGCCAAAGTAAGTTACAGCACCATACACAGGATTGGAGTCTTTTGCACTAGCAATCTGCATGGTATGTGCAACTAAAGACACTCCACTGCATTGAGTTGTTCTAGACTCATCTCGAGATGTTGTATGAAAATGATATTCATTTATGGCAAAACCGCTATATTTAGTAACAGCAAAATTAGGCCCTTTGGCCAACCAACGAACATCATTACAAATATCTTCCCCGTTAGCCAAACGTTTTCCAACCTAATAGAAAAATATATAATTAATGTAATTCAAAAAAATAATTAAAAATATTGTAATTCTTACAATCTTATTTTAAAAACAAACCTCTTTCTTAAACCAACTAATAAATGTCCGACTATGTTGGCTCTGCAACCATGTACTCTTGCGAGCATGACGGGGGTTCAGATCCTTCAATTCCAACATATGTTGCCTGAAGTATATTACAAGTTAAAAGAATGTTTTATATGATAGATAATGGTATAAGAGTATACAGTTTCATGTAATTCTTACTCTATATACGGCTCCACAACAGCAGTGTTTCGTAATACATAAAGATGAGCTTGATCAAGTAACTGAGCATCTACAACATCAATTGTAGCCTTTGATAAAGGCTTGCCACTGCGGATTCTTTCATCAACACGCTCATGAGGATTGCCAATTGATTTCTTGTTTTTTAAGTAGTCTGAACAAAATTCTAAGGCCTCCTCTGCCACATAACACTCTGCAATGCAACCCTCGGGTCGTTGATGATTTCTTACATACCCTTTAAGTGTTTTCATGTATCTCTCAAATGGATACATCCACCTAAAATGAACCGGGCCACACAACCTCACCTCTCTAACTAAATGCACCATCAAGTGAGTCATGACATCGAAAAATGAAGGAGGAAAGTACTTCTCTAACAAAATGAAGGAGGAAAGTACTTCTCACCTAAAATGAATCCTGTGAAAGGGTGAGTACCTAAGATCTATAAAAGATCTGTTAGAAAAGAAGGAGCACAACTATAACCTAATCAAGGTAACTCACAGTCACAGGTAAACTCTCTGTTTCTCAAGGTTGTTTTTATAATCTGTAACAGCTTTAGTTATAGATTAATTATTGTTTTTGTTATAATATGATTGAATTGATTTGTATGAATCCTGTTAAAGGGTGAGTACCTAAGATCTATAAAAGATCTGTTAGAAAAGAAGGAGCACAACTACAACCTAGTCAAGGTAACTCACAGTCACAGGTAAACTCTCTGTTTTTCAAGGTTGTTTTTATTATCTGGAATAACTTTAGTTATAAATTAATTATTCTTTTTGTTATAATATGATTGAATTGATTTGTATGAATCCTGTTAAAGGGTGAACATGATGGATCTGTTAGAAAAGAAGAGGTGCAGGTGTTATATGTATTGCTTGTAGAGTAGCAAGAAGCTTTTTGGATGACATTCTTTTTAATCTCATTCTGTTGAGCTATATGTTATATGTATTTCTTGTAGAGTATGTACAAAATATGTTAGGCTTTTGATTGTTTTTAATGTTAAGTTAAAAAGGCTTGGATATTTTAAACGAATATTCACAAAAATGAATTTTTAATCAAAATAATATAATAGAATCTATATTAGAAAATGAAAAATAAAAAACTTATGTACCCTAAAAAATAGATAGATTAAAAATAAATACCTTTTCTTACCTGAGTATGTGGAATATCAGTGTAATTTATAGCAGAAACTGTTGCTTTATCACCCTTTGAGCCTGCAGCAAGTAACAAAAAAATTGTAACTCATTGTAACTATATGCATATTGCAATGCACAATTATGAAAAAAATTAACGAACAGCATTTAGCAAAATATGTGTGAAGATAGGTTCACATAATGCAAGCTTGGATATTATACTTTGAAGCATGCGTTTGTTGCTTCTGGCTCTAAGGATTTGAACATTGGTGGGACTGGCATGCATATATATTCAAGAGAAACATCCAAATGGAATTGTATTCATTCTAATATAGGGGTAAAAAATCATGGTACTGTGATAACTGATGCATACATTGATGTTACTGTAAAAAATAGCTTTTTGCTCTCAGCTGTTCTTTTTATATACGAGATAAAAGTACCTGATCTTCAAAAATTCACATTAAATCACTCATAAATCCAATTAAAAAGACTTTTTAGTTGTTAAAATCGCCTAAGAGCTTTCTAAAACTCGAATGTTGTAAGTTTCTTGAAAAGACTTCATTAAAGTAACTAAAAATCACGTTTTCATAAAGCAAACAATGCTGTCAACTCAGAAATCATGCCCATTTATGCTTTAGTGTGACCATGAAACTAACCACAGTCAGATTATGTCAAAGCCTAGAAACATCTCATTCATCAATCCTATTATAAGTATACAAAATGCAAAGCTAGAATAGTAATTTTTGCCATGTAAGCTAATTTTTTTGGCAATGCCCATCATACCTACTTGCATGGGAAACCAGGGACATCAACCTTCTAAATGACTAAAAGTAGGTTCTACTCCTAATTGCATTTGATCATAAGTGAAAATGTTTCTTGTAAGAATAAATTAATAATTGGAGGAGATACTAACCGTATAAGATGCACAGCACCAAGCCACCTACAGCTGTAGTTACCACCCAGATCAATGCACTTTTAATCCTCTTGCCAATAGTCCTACAAGCAAAAATAGTTAGAAGCATAAATACATACACTTTCAATGTTTAATGAGAAGCTTCAAGTTACAGATGATGAATACAAGACAATGTTAAATGGGAAGCTTCAAGTTACAGATGGCAGTGGTTTGATACAGGTGTACAGAAAAGAAGTTGAAGATAGGCTTGCCTTATTAGGCATGCTCATGTTTATACAAATTATAATTATTTAAGAACCCATGTTTTAATGTAGTTTTTGAATCTGACCCTTGGCTGTAAATAAACATTGTAAAGTGGTTTAATACTAATATTCATAAAACAAGATAGTAAGATAAGTTGGTGTATATATTTTGGTTTTAGAAAGGTGTGAGAGACCAAAAGAATTGAACATGTGTGTGGCTATGTATTATGTATGTATGTATGTTTGGAAGTAGCCATTAGCCAAAAGAATGGATCTTCTTTGAAAACAAGGGAAAAGTGGAGGGACCGAACTGTAATATTGTGTGCTTTCTGTTTTCATCGACCCACATGCAATCAAAATACTCCAATTCAGGAGGATTGATTGTACCTGCAATCTCCTTGCCATCTATTTATAACTCGGTCTACCTTGATAAGCCTAGGTGTAAGATTAAACTACTCTTCTCTACTGAGATTTGTTAAGCATGGGGATGGTGTTCATGTGTAGTTCAAAAACAAAAACAGATTGTTTTCGCTACAAGATTCTTGGACTTCCTGCAAATAAACAAGATCAAGTAGCAAAGATTTATAAAGGAATGAGATTTTTTCTGTTTGATGTTGATCTCAGATTAATGTATGGAATCTTCAAAGCTGCTGGACCCGGTGGTTATAACATTGAACCAAAAGCTTTCAAAAATGAATTCCCATCTCAAGTTAGTAGTAGTAGTAGTATTCAACCATTCATTCATTTTTCATCTTTCATTTTGATTATAACTACTGATTAATGATATCTTTTATAATTGAATAAAATCAGGTTCGATTTAGCGTGCTTGATGATTGTTTGCCAGTAGCAGAAGAGAAATTTAAGGATATCCTTAAAGAAAACTACTACACACGGAGTAAATTTGAAGGCCTCTTGAAAGCCGATCAGGTTCCTTTTTCTGTTTTATATAAATATACATTTAAAGAAATGTTTATAAATTACGAATTAAATTTCACAGGTGAAGAAGCTGTGTAAGCTATTTGCAGTTACATCAAAAGGGCATAATCGTCCTAAATCCGGTTTAAAATCCCGTGGAAGAACACGAGTGGTTGAAAATCATCGAGTTAGATCATCCGATGAAAGACGTATAAGAAACAAATGAAGCCTTGTACAACTTCGAAGTCCAATTGGAAAAACAGATAGAGTTAGTTCATTCTTCATACAGAGGTTTGTATGCTTTAGGGGAATTAATACCTCCTAAACCTCCGGATCACAATGTTATTTTGGTTCCCTGTTCCACTGTTGAATTGAATTGTCTAGTGGTTGATGTTTATTGGTGTTATATCTTAGTACAATCAACTAATAAAGAGTTGTTATTGATATACAGACATGAACAATTATTAATTGGCTTTGTATTAAGGCAAAGAATCGACTTTATTTTTAACAAGATGAGATGAATGTTTTGTTTGTTTGTAGCCAGAAGATTTGTTGCAATAAAATCAGAATTTTCTTTAGCTAGCAGTTTTGTGTTTGTCTTTTTTTGCAAATTATGCACCTATTTGAAAATTGAATATGATAAATCTAATGAGTATATCATTATTTACAAGCCTCTACTTCAAGATGGTGGTATTGATAGAGAATGTGATAAAGAATGGACCTTCTTTGAAAACAAGGGAAAAGTGGAGGGACCGAATTGTAATATTGTGTGCTTTCTGTTTTGATCTTATGCAGAAACATCCCTACGTAGCACTGTTATTGAAACAAAACAACATGTTGAAGGTAGTCATAAGAAAAGGTAGACATTAGGCAAAGGGTAATTTGGTCTTTGTGCATTGGGTGTTACATTTTCACTCCTGAAATTTTTTGAATGTGATGAAAATTGACAGGGATTATTTTTTTGCATAAAATACTTGAGGCCTGAAGTATTTTAACTAAAAAATATATGTAAGAAAGTACAAATACGTGAGTTATTATATGACCTTAACCTTTTAATAATTTGCCAAGTACATGCCACGTAGGTTGCATGTCAGCAAACACTTATCAGATAATTTTTTTTTCCTAAGTGATGAAGAGTGGTGTTCCTAACTTCTGTGTTGTTCTTCTAGCACTAAATGATCTAGGGTATTATTGTCTTTTTCTATTTTATGATACACAAGGTTTAAACTTTAATGATAATAATTAATATGTTAATTGATGTATTTATTTGTATAGGTATAAAGCAAGGGGAATTCGGTTGGATTTTTGGTGATCTTGCTTATCTTTCATGTGAGAAAAGAAAGTTCTTTGAAACAATTGGAATGGAATTTGGAGTTCCGAGGTTTGGAAAGACTGGAATCACTGCTGGTAATGACCTCAATGAAGAAACTTTGGATGCTTTAAACAAACAGGCAAGCTTTTTATAGATTTTTAATTCTTAAGAGTATTGAATCATTTAGTATTTTGTAACTTTGAGTATCGACTTTAGCTTGGGCAGGAAGTTTCTCTTGAGAGAACTTTTCTGATTAGGGCAGGAGGATAATCATTTGGATTTCCTTTCTGATTTGTTCTTATTTCCATTTAGTAATCAAATAGCTTCCTAGATCTATATATCTCATATTTGAGTTTCATTAATCTGTTATTGGATTTTGGTTTCTATCAAAGAGGTTATGTGATGATCAAAATGCAAAATGAATCAATGGCTGATTTCATAAATACATACACTTTCAATGTTTAATATGCTCTAACAAGTCTTTTGGTTCCAGAATAAGATGCTTTTTGACTAATTAAGTGAAACAACTTAGAAGTTTTTTCTATGTTCTTAAGAAGATCAAGTGTCCTTGCAGAATTTCTCAACAGTTAAAAAATAAATCTAGACTCAGACATCTACATTTAGGGTTTAATGAATGCTTCAACCATGATTTCATAATCTCAATCCCTATTACAAATCGTCCATACATACCCCCAATCGAAATGAAAGATAAAACATGATTTCATAATTTCATAAGTACAATCAGAAAACATAAAAAATTATGTTCTACCAGACCAGGGTTCGAAGAACCTGAAGAGAAACATCTCACAGGGGAGTTTGATTAACAGTATTTTGAGGGATTTTTTGACTCTTTTCTTAGGCAACTGTCATTATGTATACACGGTTAGCCAATCCTTTCTTCACCTTGAGGACAAGGTGAAAGTTTGGGATAAAAAGCAGAGAAAATGTTCGCAAGATGAAAGAAGGGGATAAAAACATTACATATAACTTGAGAAGCTTGAGATTTTACCTTGTGTTCGACTTAAGAAGCTTCAGTAGGTGAGAAACCCTTGAATGTGTTCAACTTAGCATCAGATTCATGGCTACCGGGCGCTTCTTCCCCTTGTGTCGACTTTCTTCTGCTCTTTCTCTTCTGTTACAACGTTATATGGCCAACCGGGAAGTTCACTTGGGTCGATGATCGGTTCAACAGGAACACCTTAATCGGACCTAGTGCACGTAAATTTTAGCAGTCTTCAATGATGTCAGTTGAACCCACGGTCGTCGGCGAGGCGAAATCAGCCAGAGAAGTAACCTAACGATCGGAGGAGGAGACGTTGTCTTCAAGGGAAGGCGAGTCGAGGTCTCACCGTCGATAGAATCGTAGTAGAGAGTGAAGTGACTGATGAATAGTGAGTGTTAGATATTTTGTTAGTAACCTCGATTTTTGTGAAGAGATGCGCGCCTTTCACTAAAATTATAATGCGACATTTTGAGACGGCGCACATTTTACATTAAGTGCCCTCCGTGTTTTTAAGTTTTTTACATTAGACACTAACTCTAAGGGCACTCAATAAAATGCGACATATATACTTAAATTTTTTGAAGAGATGACATTTTTTTAATGTCACTCTCTGTCACACCCCCAAACCAGAACGGCGGAAACGTTCGGGGGCGGAGGACGTCATATTCAGTATCATAACAGTTCATAGAAAGGAAAGTACACACCACCATAATATAAATATATTTGAAAAGTTTACATGATTGTATATGTTACATGTTTGCAAAAGAATACAATATGGTGATCCAAAATATGTTACTAACGCCAGCGCGTTAGTCTTCAAAAGTAGTTGCTACCTGGTCTAGCGGTTTCCTGAGAATACAAGTTATTTCAAAGAAGAAGTGTCAACATTTAAGTTGGTGAGTTCATAAGTGGTGCTTTGAGAAAATGTATGCCATTCGAAAGTGCTTGTATGTTTTCCAGAAAAAAAAAACCCTTATTTTCTTATAAAAGTATGCAATGCATATGAATGTTCGTGATGTAAATTGCATCTAATTGTACCGAGAAAATCCCTTATTTTCCTATTAGTTGTTTGGTTTGTATACAGGAAAAACCCTTATTTCCCTGACATAACTGGCAGTCTCTAAGACCGAAAATCGTAAGCAAGCGACGTGCTTGTAAGTTGTGTCATAGTTTTACATAGTAAAGCTATACGAAGATCGCACTTATTAGATGAAGAATAGTTTTAATGACTACTCGTTCATAAAAGCATAATACCATAATAATTGTATATCCGATGAGTTTTATAACCATACTAAACATAATATGCCTGTAGCGACGTTCTTCAGGCGTCGTAGCGTTATGACAACTGTCACCCCAAGAGACGGACTGTAGCTAACAGCCAGGGCGCGGGATCATGACTTCCCGTATAGATCTATACACATTTGACACGTTCTCCGAACGGGAGACTCTGGTTATAGACAGGACTTGCAGCATTATTTTCTAATAAAGAAAGTAACGTTTGAAGATATACACGACTCATGGATTCTCAACTAAGTCTGTATTAAAGTAGTAGTTTGTATGCAAAGTTTAACCCCTTTCGCAATGTTTGACAAAGCATAAATCATAAGTTCTTTGAATGCATAAAACGACTTAGTAAAGAATGTTACCCTTGATATGATGTATTTGTATGTAAACGTATAAATAAAACATATTTCTATTTATAAACATATTATATCCCAAGAGGGTAAAGCTGTATTGTGAGGGGTTTTGCATCATAATAACTTCATAAGATAGTTAAAACAACAGTATGAAAAGTATAGCAAAAGATCGGTGTTTCACACGATTTTAGTTGTGTGTTTACTTGTATCCCCCCCCCCTTAAAAGTGTATAAAAGCATTTACAAAACATTTGAAAGTGTAGATTATAGGGGTATGAACTCACTTGATAGTTTGAAGATTGTGAGGTGGAAAACCGAGCAGAGTTTCGTCTCGGGAAACTGATTTTTCTTGGGATTCTCGGGAATCTCGGGAGTAGAATCGGCCTTCGGGACTTGAGCCAAAAAGACCAGAGCTTCGGGTTTGAACGGACACGGAAAACGAGGAAATGCTGAGAGAGAGAGAAGAGAAATGAACCCTTTCTTTGGAAACCCTCGCATTCTATTTATAGGAAGGCAGTTCTGCCTCGGTACGCGGGGCGTACGCTCGTACGCGCTGCGTACGCGTACGTCATGCATGACCGAAGCCTCGACTGCCTCGGTTCGGATGGGACGGGTTCTTGGGTTCTCGGGTCGGATGGGACGGGTTGCTGGGGAGGTGGGTCGGATGGGACGCCGGGTCGGATGGGACGTCGGGTCGGACGGGTCGGACGGGTCGGCTTCCTCGGATATGGCGACGTGGACGATCCGAGGCCAATCCTCTCGGTTACGCGGGGCGTACAGGAGTACGCAGCGCGTACTTCGGAGAAGGACGCTGACTCCTCTTCGGATAATATCCGAATTTTGAATTAAATAAATAATTAATTTATTTAATAAACTTCAAAAATCCATATCTTCTTCATACGAACTCCGTTTTCGATGGTCTTTATATCCACGCGTAGGTGAGACTACGATCTACAACTTTCGTTTAGACTCCGTTGGCAAATTCCAAAATTATTTTTATTATTTATTTTATAACTAATCGTTTTTAAGGAATTTCTTTGAAAAATCATAACTTCCTCATGCGAAGTCAGATTTGGACGTTCTTTTTGTGTACGCTCACGGTTTAATGTTATCTATGACTTTCATTTAGATACCTAAGGCTAAATGTTATCGTATTGAAACTTTGCGTTTTTCGTTTGATCGGTGTTGTCGGTTTTGACAGAAATCTTAGAATGGTCATAGCTTCTTCGCCATAACTCAGATTTTAGTGTTCTTTATTTATTTGGAACCTTTAAGACGATATCTACTACATAGCGTACTCCAAATCAGAGCTTTTGAACAATTCATTTATCGATGATATTCCCATTACATTCAAAAGGGGTTACAAGACTAGGTTTATAATGCCCGGGATAACGGGTTGTTACACTCTCTCTTGCGTAACATAGATCAATGAGCGTTGTATTTTGCGCGTCGTAAAAGGCCTTTTTTCTTGTAGTGTTTTATACTAAAATATAAATACATATCATTAATCACATATGATTATTACAACATAAAATTATATAATAACATATTTGTCATTCCCTTCTTTTATCAGGTGAAAGTTTCAATTCAACAAATGAATCATATTGCAGTAACATAATTGAAGAATCTGAATATAAACCAGATGTCCCTATAGAATTTGTACCAGTTGTAAACAGTGTTTTCAAATCACTAAATTTGGCAGTAAAAATGTATACAGATTATGCAGAAATGGCAGGTTTTCATACAAGACTGAGTAGCCAATCAAAATACAATAGCCAAATAATAAAAGAAAATAGTTATATGTAATAGGGGTGGCAAGGATAAACCAAAACCTTGTAATACGTTGGCTACAAGTTCTATCAAGAGGAAACCAAATTCAAACAAGATAATTACTGGGTGTACAACAAAGACTATATTTGAAAATGTTTATGGAACAACAGATTACAAAGTTAAGAAATTCTTTGAAATGCACAACCACTCACTGGAAAGTATCGAGGAAAGACCTTATACAACAAAAGCAAGAAATATGTCATATTCTGAAAAAGAGTTTGTAGTACGTGAATGAAAAGCTAAAATTGGTCACACAACGGCTCACAAAATACGAGCAGTTTTGAAAGGAGGATATGAATATGTAGGGGCGAAGGTAACAGACTAAAAAAACTTGAGGAGAAGAGTAAATAGAATCTTATGTTACAAGGATGCTCAAATAATGATAAACAAAATGAATGATCGTAGAGATCATTACCCAAATTATTCATTTGAGTTCCTACGTGATGGAGATCTGTTGGCTGCTATGTTTTGGGCAGATGAAAGACAAAAGGCTTTTTATGCAGAGTTTGGAGAAGTTATATCTTTTGATGCAAATTTTAGAACACACAAGTAAGTTAATGTATATAAATTCAAACATACTATTAATCAAATATGATTGTACTAAACACATTTTCTTTATATAGGTATAAAATGGTATTTGTTCCATTTATAGCAGTTGACCACCACAAGAAATCAGTTACTGTTGGTGTTGGGTTGCTGAGTAGCGAGACAATTGAGTCGTATGTATGGCTGCTTAAAGCTTCTCTTAGAGCTCATGAAGGGAAAGCACCAAAAATTGTTCTAACTGATCAAGATGCAACAATAAAACAAGCAGTGGAATCTGTCTTACCAAATTCAAGACACAGATTATGCATGTGACACATAATGAAAAAACTGCAAGCAAAGGTATAATAAAAATACATTATATAATCATATATGATTATATAGTATTATGACAGATGATTCATATATGACTTATCAGATATCATACTATATAACCATATATGATTAATCATATATGATTAACTATTCTAATAATATGAATTATCAGATACCATACTTACTGTATAAAAATATATGATTACATAGTATGTAATATGATAATACAGTATATAATCATATATGATTATATAATCATATTATTAAAATACTTAATCATATATGATTGATATAATGATATATAATTAAGTATTTTAGTAATATTATTATATAATCATATATGATTATATATGATTAATCATATATGATTATAATAATATAAGTTATCATATATCATACTATGATTATGATGATACAGGATATAATCATATATGATTATATAATACGATTATATAATAATATATGATTAATAATATATGATCAATCCTACATTACAATACATATATGATATATTATTAATCATATATGATTAAGCATACATATATGATATATGATTAATCATATATGATTATATAATCATATATGATTATATAATCATATATGATTATATAATCATATATAATTAATCATATATAATCATATATGATTACATTACATATATGATATATGATTAATCATACATGATATATCATACATTACAGTAATCATATATGATTACAGTACATATATGATATATGATTAATCATACATGATATATCCTACATTACACTAATCATATATGATTACTCATATATGATATATCCAAATAGGTATATAATTTATACTTATATAAGCAAAGTTGTTCATTCATAGGTTACTGGCGATTTATTTATAAACGAAGACTTTAAGAAAAGATTTAACAAGCTTGTTTGGAGCATGCATATCAAACCTGATGAATTTGAAAAGAAGTAGGATTTGAATATTAATGAATTCAATCGGGAAGATGAAAGATGGTTCAATGATATGTTTGAATTACGTGACAAATGGATACCTGCATACTTCAATGACACAAGAATGTCTGGATTGATGAAAACCACTTCAAGATAAGAAAGCATGAATTCCTTCTTCAACACTTACTCTCAATCTGAAAATTTAATTTTACATTTCATGATGAACTGTGACACAACAATTCAAAAACAAAGAAATACACAACAGGAGCTTGATCATCAAACAAAGAAGGCGGTATATAAATTTATTTCACCACGACCAATAGAAAAACATGTTGCAAAAGTTTATACAAGTACATTTTTTATGAAGTACATAAAGAAATCTATAAAGGTTCCTGGTACTGCCAATAAAAACATATTGGAACAAAAAATGGATGAGAGTTATACAAAGTGGAACAACTGAACAAAAACAGTGATCTAAAAACAAAATTTGAGGTAATATATTATTATTTTAAATTTTGTTGAATCAGCACATAATATAAAAAATATTCAGTTATAATTATAAAACACTTAATGCTTTAACCGCTTTTGAACAGGATAAAATAAAACTTCCAACCAATGATGTAAAATGTACTTGTGAACACTTCAACCGCTTTGGGACTTTGTACAAACATGCATTCAACATACTCATGAAACATGGAATTAAGGAGATACCTGAACAGTACATTGAGAATCGTTGGAGAAAGGATGTGATATCAATGCATTATAATTTTGGTAGACATGTATATGATATAGGAGACAGTGAAATTAACAGATCTGTCAATCAAGCATACTACAACTTTGAAGCATGTTTGGAATACGTAAGAAAAAATAAAGAAAAAATAGATTTGTTTGTTAAGAAAACAGAAAGCATGCTGAAGGAATATGAAAGCGATCCTACAAATGAATTATAGAAGAATAGGACAGATGTTGAAGAGGTAGGAAAGCTTATGGGCATATCTATTCCAAAAGACATTAACATCAATGTTCCAAATGTTCAAAGCAATAAAGGATGCGGAAAGAAAAGTAGAATTCAAAGTGCATCAGAAATAGCGTATAAAAATTCAAACAAGTAAACAAGAAGATGCTCAGGATGTGGAGAAAGCGCTCCTCATAACTTGCGGACATGCCTAATCAAACTTGCAGCAAAATAATCATCAAAAGCTACATAGATATATACTGCTTTAATCAGTAATGAATAAGTCATAATGTTTTTTTCAAAATAATATACTTTTTGTTTAGTACACTTTACTCGTTTTATAAAATAGAATTTACTATGATTTTGTCTACTGGATTTAATCTACTTTGATAATTCTTTCTTTGATTTGATAATATATTCATTCATGATTAAACTTTTATTAAATGTTACTACAAGCATTTAAGATTACATATAACTATTATTCAATACATGTAATCATTACACATAACCATATACAATATTCATCTGTATAATCATAAAATATTATGTAATACTACTTCATATGTTTTTTTAATCATAAGTGATTAAAAATATGATTACACATAAAAACATCTAATCATTACATATAACCATATACAACAACATCGTTCCTAACAAATATACAACACTGCTCATAAAAATCTAAAGATAACATATTCATCATCATAGAATAACATCAAACATGATAAAGTCTTCAATAACAAACAATTTCGCAAGTCTCAAATATCACGTTCGCCATTTTCCAAGATTCTTGTTCTTCATATTCCTAGCTAGATTTTCATACAGATTGTAGCTGAATCCAAGAATTCTTTCACCATTACTTAGAAAGATTATCTCCATTGAGCATAACAAATCTTTACTACATATCTGATGTAGAGAAATGTTGTTCATCAAAAAGAAATATTCTTTAAATGAACAACATTCCTCTACTTCAAAGACATCTAGTAAAGATCTGATATGTTCAATGAAGATAAACTTTTTAAGTAATGGTGGAAGAGGCGTTCTTGGAGTTAGCTACAATCTGTATGAAAATCTAGCTACAAATAAAAGAACAAGAATCTTGAAAAAATGGGGAACATGTTATTAGATACAACAAAATTAGTTCTTTTAGACTTATAGACTCCATATTTTACCTGAAACAAAATGGAAGTTGTTTAGATCATAAATAAATAATGGTGATATATAAAAATTGAAGAAATTAATAAACAAAACTAACCATTTGGAAGTATAAGGACTCATCTTTGAAAAAATATAAGGGGTAGCTTGAGGCTACCCCTTTATACAAACATAATCACTTATCAAAAATACAATATATGGTTGTAAAAATCAGTTTTCATTTATAAAGAAAAGATTCTTCAATACAAACACTAAAAAAAAAACTAAAATCTTACAAAGATAAGATTCTGTATGGTGATGTATTTCATGCAGTAAAGATAAGCTCACTTTTCAAGAAAAAGATATAATAAATTATAATGTGTTGTACAACAAATATAATCATTTATGATTACAAAAACATAAAAAAATAATCGATACAATCACTAATGGTTACATATAAGCAACATATAATCAATACTAAAAACATAAATTACATATAAAAATATAACATAATCACTTGTGATTAACATTCAATAACATAATTCACACAAACAAACTTACATAATAAAATCCACCAAAATACATATTGACTTGTTTTCCATCACCATGTTTTACATCATCATAAAAACAAACATTCTTCACAATATCCATAACATACATAACATAAACAAACTTGTTCTTATAACATCATCAATAAGAAAATATTCAATCAAAAAAAAATTGACAGCCTTCTTCTTATATTCCATTGAGCATCTTATGAATGCTTACCACGAATCTTTTGATCAAATTCTTGATACTCATATGCAGCTTTCAACACATCATCACGCTTTGTATTAATCTCAGAAGTTAAAATTGCTGCTGCATATTTCATTCTCAACTTTTCCATAATTTTTTCTTGAGTACCACCTTCTTTTGGAAGACCACATTTCCATTTAGAACATTTTTCTCCAAAATAACCCTCCATATGTCTCATAGCCAAAACTCCACAATCCACTTTGTATAAACTGTCCTCGATGGCATTGTCAATCTTACTGGAGTAATATTTTTATTAGCCATTTCATTTGCTTTAACATGATCGATCTCTTTTCGATACTTCAAAAAAAGACTTTTTTTCTGAAAATCATATATGATTTCAAGTCAGAAAAATATAAGTATAATAATTATAAAACATATCATATATGATTTCAAATCTAAAGAATAAATATCATTTAATTTGAAACTTACAAGAGGTTTAAAAACTGCACCATACTTATCATCGGAATCAGCATCATCTGGACCATTATCGATAACCTCAAAAGCACGTTTCTTCAGATTCATAACAATAAGGTATATGTGCTTATGCCTTAAAATCGGGAAAAATACCTAACATCAACATGTATAATATTATAAATAATATATATATATATATATATATATATATATATATATATATATATATATATATATATATATATGACTTCTACCTGCGAGTTACACATGAATAAAACTAAATATAATATATATGATATAATGTTATTTATAGTTGTTGTTATTATTAATTAGTTTTTTAAAATTTATTTGCTTAATGTTTTAATTTCTAACATTATAATTATTTAAACATCAAACATTAATTTTTAATTTTAAAGGTAACATTATAATCATTTATTATAGAGTTATTTTAAACTATTGTTATTGTAAGTTATTTTAAGCTATCTATTTAAAAACTTTTAACGATTATAAAAATAGCTTTGGGAAATATTTTAATTAAATCGAGATTACATTTTAGTTTTTTGCATTTATCACTACAATTTATCAATTTTAACTATTTACAAAATATTCTTTGGTTTTTAAAGTGAACTGAAATTTATATTTAAGTTGACATTGTAATGTTAAATTTAAGTTAACAATTTAAGTATTTTGTCAAAACTGTTCAAAAGTTGTAGCTTTAAACTGACAATGATTTACATATAACAACATATTAAATCTAATAAATTAAATATAATATTTTAGAAGTTAAACACATAACTTTATAAGTAGAAGTAAATATATTATTTTAAAATTGAAATTTAGTTTATTTATGATTACACTTTAGGTTTGATATTTATTTAACCTTATTAACTAACTTATAATCAATATTAGAAAGACGCTACAATTTATCACTTTTAACTATTTATAAAATATTATTTGGGTTGTTTGAGTTAAACTTAAATTTATATTTAAGTTGACCCTGTAATGTTATGTTTAAATTAATAATTTAAGTATTTTATACCAATTTGTCCAAAATTGTATCTTTAAAATGATAATAGTTTATATCTAACAATATATTAAAACTAATAAATTAATTATAATATTTTAAAAGTTAAAAAAATAACTTTATAAGTAGAAGTAAAGATATTATTTTAATATTGAAATTTAGTTTATATATGATTACACTTTAGGTTTGATATTTATTTAACCTAATTAACCAAATTATAATTATTATTAGAAAGAAATTGAAAAGTCATGGGAGTTTCAAATGAATGTGGTGAAAGGAAAAATACATGGGAGTTTCAAATGAATATGGTGAAAGGAAAAATGCTTCCTTTATAAGTATACTAGGTGAATGCCTGCGCGTTGTTGTTAAATTTGATATAATAATTTCTATATACTATATTGATATAATATATTTATTATTTTGAATTATATGATAATACATACATTTATTATAACTTCATAATCTCAATCGTTTGAATGACTTCTACCCGCGAGTTACACATGAATAAAATTAAATATAATATATGATTTGATGTTATTTATAGTTGTTTTTATTGTTAATTACTTTTTTAAAATTTATTTGCTTAATGTTTTAATTTCTATCATTATCATTATTTAAAACATCAAACATTGTTTTTTATTTTAAAGCTAACAATATAATCATTTATATAGAGTTGTTTTTAACTATTGTTATTGTAAGTTATTTTAAGCTACTTATTTGAAAACTTTTAACGATTATAAAAATATATTTAAGAAATATTTTAGTTAAATTGAAATTACAATTTAGTTTTTGCTTTTATCACTACAATTTATCACTTTTAACTATTTACAAAATATTCTTTAGTTTTTTTAAATGGAGCTGAAATTTATATTTGAGTTGACATTGTAATGCGCAGAAACACCTATATAGTTGAAGTCTTTACAAATATATATTTTTTAAAATATAACACTAACCTTGTTGTTAAATTTGATATAATAATTCGTATATTAATTTGATATAATATATTGGCTATTTTGAATTATATGATAATATATAAATATATTATAACGTCATAATCTCAATCGTTTGAATGACTTCTACTCGCGAGTTACACATCAATAAAATTAAATATTATATATGGTTTAATATTATTTATAGTTGTTATTTTTAACTAATTTTTAAAAATATATTTGCTTAATGTTTTAATTTCTATCATTATAATTATTTAAAACATCAAACATTATTTTTTGATTTTAAAGGTAACAATATAATCATTTATATAGAGTTATTTTTAACTATTGTTATTATAAGTTATTTTAAGCTACCTATTTGAAATTTTTTAACGATTATATAAATATATTTAGGAAATATTTTAGTTAAACTGATATTACAATTTAGTTTCTTGCATTTATCACTATAATTTATCACTTTAACTATTTACAAAATATTATTTGGTTTTTTTAGTGGAACTGAAATTTATATTTAAATTGACACTGTAATGTTATATTTAAATTAACAATTTAAGTATTTTGTCCAAACTGTTCAAAAATTATAGCTTTAAACTGCTAATGGTTTACATGCAACAACATTTTTAATCTAATAAATTAAGTATAATATGTTAAAATTTAATGAAATAACTTTATAAATAGAAGTAAAGATATTGTTTAAAAATTGAAATTTAGTCTATTTATGATTACACTTTAGGTTTGATATTTATTTAACATTATTTTCCAACTTACAATCATTATTAGAAAGACACTACTCCCTCCGTCCCAAAATTATAGTCCATCTTTCCTTTTTGGTTTGTCCCAAAATAATAGTCCACTTCTAAAATTAAATAATATTTTTACCAAAATACCCCTCATTATTACTTAACCAACTAAGCATTTAATGGAACATTAAATGCAAAGGTAAGGACAAATCTGTCATTTTATTAAATAAAGTTAGTGGTAATTAATGTTTTTTTAATCTGTGTGTTTTTTTGTCTATGGACAATAATATTGGGACGGAGGGAGTACAATTTATCACTTTTAACTATTTATAAAATAATCTTTGGGTTGTTTAAGTTAAATAAAATTTATATTTAAGTTGAGCCTATAATGTTATATTTTAATTAATAATGTAAGTATTTTATACAAATTGTTCAAAAATTATACCTTTAAAATGATAATGGTTACATCCAACAATATATTAAAACTAATAAATTAAGTATAATATGTTAAAAGTTAAAAAACATAATTTTATAAGTAGAATTAAAGATATTATTTTAATATTGAAATTTAGTTTATATACGAGTACACTTTAGATTTGATATTTATTTAACCTAATTACCAAATTATAATTATTATTATAAAGAAATTGAAAAGTCATGGGAGTTTCAAATGAATGTGGTGAAAGGAAAAAAGAATGGGGGTTTCAGATGCATGAGATTCAAGAAAAAATGCTAGCTTTATAAGTATGTATGATAATGAAATGATATATATATATATATATATATATATATATATATATATATATATATATATATATATATATATATATATATATATATATATATATATATATATATATATATATATATAAACAAAGTAAAATATAACATTTAATTAGAAAGCAATTCTATAATATATATAAACAAAGTAATATTTTTTGCTTTGACAAAAATGACATCATTTACAAATCTAAAGTCAACCAAAACAAAACGTCGAGAATTATTTGGTCTAGAACCGAAAAATCCGAAAATCAAATTGAACCAAAATCGATTTCAGATCAAATAATATTCAAATTCGGTTTTCAGTTTGGTCTGAGACTAAACCTAATTATAAATTTGGTTTTTCGTGCGAGATTTGGTCTCATAAAATTTAGACCAAAACGAACCGAAAAACTGAATTTTATTAGCAATTAATTAAAAACCATATATCTATTATTTTATATATTAATTTTTTTAAAACAATCAATATAAACTAAAAGACATTTTAGCCCTTTTAGAGTTTTGGCAATTTAGGGTTCACTTTTCATGACACATTTTGTCATGCAATTAACGCCCTACAAGGACGCTCAAGCTACAAAACGACAGTACTACGGATAGTCTCGGCTCAGTACCTTGAAATTTGGAACTTTTTAATTTATGTTTGGAAAATTGCAACACTAATTTTATTTAAGATAATATTTGGTTTCCTCGGTTTCCGAACCAAACTAAACCGAATTAGAATACGGTTTTCGGTTTGGTCTAGACGAATTTAAATTCGATTTGGTTCGGTCTTCACTAGATTTCGATTTTTGGCAAAAATAGAATCATGCTCATTAATTCTCTTTGTCCATTCTAAAATTTATTTTTGTAAAATATAAAATTGAATCTTCAACAAAGTATAAACATACGGTTTGCCACACCCGTTCCAATTGAAAAAAAAAGTCATGTGGTCATTATTGTTTGCTTCTATTGCTCTTGGTTTTTAATATGCTTGACCCAAAAACCATTTATTTTATAATATAGTCCACCCCTACACCATCATCTCACTCATTCATTATTGTTTCAAGATCCTTTGAAAGCTTACATTCTCATCTCAGTTTCAACAACCCATGAAAACACACCTAAAACCAAAAACACCTTTCCCACTTGAAAATCAAAAAAGCATAGTTATATTTGTTGCACACCCTTCCGAAGAATTTAATCATGTAGTAGTTTACACCTTAAACATTGTATATCAAGAATATAAAATGTTCCCATATAAAACTACTAGCCAAAGAAAGCGATTCACTATAATAAATTATTTGACAATTGTGTAAGGGAAAGTAAGCGTAAATAAAAAAATTATTTACTAAAACAGATTATTTTTCAATAGGAAATTATTCAACAAAATACTATTCATTGTCCAACGAAAGGAAACTAATGTCCAAATGAAGATAATCTTCACTGCCGGATCGTGTTGGTGCTATTCGTTGTCGCAAAACCGACCGATGACAGTATGAGTGTTCCTATAAATATAACATGTTTTCATATGAAAGTAAATTGTCTAAAGAAACTATTTGTCACCGCCGTATTGCGCGGGTACACCACTAGTATATATATATATATATATATATATATATATATATATATATATATATATATATACATTATAGGAAGGTAAGAAGTTTCTTTTGTACATATTTTTTTGACGAACAAAATAAATGAATCACTAGATGATTCATTTGTAAGATGATTCACTAGAAAAAATTTTCAAAAAAACATTTTCATGATTCATTTTTAAGTAAATTAAGAAAATATTCATTTTTATGACAATTTTAGTGAATAACAACAAAATCATTGTATAAATGAATCATCAACATGTTTTTTTGAGAATTTTTTCTTATCAATCATCTTACAAATGAATCATGTGATGATTCATTTTGTTTGTTTGCTAAAAAAATATGTAGAAAAAAAACTTCTTACCTTCCTACCAAAATTTTCCATCTTATTTGATCTTGACTCTCTCTCTCTCTCTCTCTCTCTCTATATATATATATATATATATATATATATATATATATATATATATATATATATATATATATATATATATATATATATATGGAACGGTTTAGTTGAGATTAAAAAAATTAGAGAATGTGAGATTAAATATCAGCCAATGGAACTTAATGTCAACTAACGTCAACTGTTAAATGATTAAGGGGTACAGTAAACTTTAAATTAATGTTAAGAAAGCGGTCACCTTCCTTCTCTAAAAATAATCATATCGCTAAATCATCGATTTTCAGTATCAGTCACGTAATCATATCATCAAATCTTCAACAATTATTCAATATAATAAAAAAGATCCTATTTTTACTGAATCTGTTATCAAATTAATCGCAATCTTCAAATAAAAAAATGATCGAAACAGAGCATCAGTTCATATCCTCATAAATACGAGATACAATCCTCAAATCGAAGAAACAAGCACCTCGCAATCATAAACATAGCATTTAAAAATTGAATCGAAATCAATTTTCATAAATGATGTCGAATCCAAAAGAAATTGACAAGTCGATCACAACTGATACTATTATAGCTGAAATCAATTCAACTCGTAACGACGAATAAATCGATTCAATTTCTTTCACTTCTGAAGAACTTCAAAATACGATTCGTATTGAAGGTACAACTAATTCGTTTTAATACTACATGTTACATTATAGTTTCTACACTTCATTCTCATTCTTTTATTATACAATACAAATTATGAAAAATCATATATGATTATACAATACAATATGTGATTTAATCATATAAGGATGAATAATCATATATGACTTTTCATATATATGATTATTCATATGTATTTATAGTTTGTAATTATAATTTATCATATATGTTTTCAAATTGAAATCTATATTAATATTATATTTGGATGAATAATCATATATGATTATACATCATAAAATATGATTAATCATATATTACAAACTACAAATACATATGATTAATCATACATGATTAAACAATATCAAGTATGATTATTTATAAATTAATACGTATAATCATTTATGATTACACAGTATATTATATGATCGATCATATAACACAATGTACAAATACATATGATTTAACATCTAATAATATATTAATATCTAAAATCATATATGATTTTTCACTACAAGAAAAAAGGCCTTTTACGACGCTCATTGCGCGTCGTAAATGGCTCAGACGACGCGCAAATGCGTGTCAAGGAAGGCCATGTCATAAAGATAGACGACGCGCATTTACGACGCGCTCTTATGATATGCAATGCGCGTCAAGGAAGGCCATGTCATAAAGATAGACGACGTGCATATGCGCGTCATCTAGAGACGACGCGCCCTTATGATACGCAATGGGCGTCAACGAAGGCCATGTCATAAAGCTAGACGACGTGCAAATGCGCGTCATCTATAGACGACGTGCTCTTATGATACGCAATGCGCGTCAAGGAAGGCCATGTCATAAAGGAAGATGACGCTCATATGCGCGTCGTCTACAGACGACGCGCTCTTATGATCCGCAATGCGCGTCAAGGAAGGCCATGTCATAAATGAAGACGACGCTCATTCGCATGTCGTAACCTTACGTCTCTCGTTTTTACTACGCGCTTTACGATGTTTTTACGACGTGCATTTACAACACACATTTACAACGTGAATACACATAATAAATGACAAATATACCAAAACATTCATTTTCATCTAAACGTCAAACAACTTTACATATATGTTGAATTACCTAAGTTGTAACTACATGTTACCTTAAGTAACATTACTAAAAGTTAGCAAAAAATTGTACATGTGTCTCAAAAGACTACCTAGCATTACACATGTCAAAAGACCATACCTAGCATTAGTGGTTAACCATAACATTGTTTTGCGGATACATTGTCAAAAGACCATACATATCATCGATAAATGAAGCCTGTAACAAACGTTGACCATTCTTCACGTATCTCATCGATATCAGCAGTTGTGTACTCAGCTTTGCCATCCCCGATCTGTGAAAACATTTGCATATTGTTTTTATTAATAAAAAATAGCATATTAACATATTCTGGAACAGTAAGTTGCTATATTTTAACAACTAAGCATTGTATTTTCAAATGAATGAAAGCACATATTCTATAACAGTAAGGATGCCATAAATTATAGTAATGAAAGTAGAATGCTATATCCTTACATTGTCTTTGACCAACACTTCAATTCCTTCTTCCACTATCTCCTTCATGAACCTTAGCAAGTAGTAGCCACATTCGGTAGATCCGGGCTGAACTGGACACTACAAAGTTACATATAAAATGATCATTTCAATTGATCCAAAAAATAAAGTTAAAACTACAATTTCAATAAGGAATTAAGTGCTGACCGTAACATTAACCCAATTTAGTTTAACCCTTTTGTTGGATCCACTTTGTGTAGTGTACAAAACCATTGCCCTATAAAAAAACATTAACAAATATGTGTTTATTGTACTCACATCAAGTGTTTTGATAATTTATATTACTTACGAATCAACAATTTGCTTCAACTGCATATTGAAATTGCCAGAGCTCAAGGAATCAAGATAATAGCAAGTATCCGATTTCATGTCTAGTACACCCAATACCCAATGTCTTCTACAAAAACCACAAAAAAAAAATGTCAAATAACATAATTGCAGTCATTTTAAAAATAAAATGTCAAATAACAATACCCAGGATTGTAGGGCATAAAGATGATGTCATTGCCCTTTCTTTTAGACAACCGATCTGCTAAATCTCTGCTTGCATCGTCAATATTCTTAGATTTCCCTTTACGCGTACTTGGTGAGATTACTGCCGGGTTCACAAAGCAAATTCCATGGTCTCTTTCTGGGGAGCCATACTTCAATTTGTTAAACAGCACCCTGTTATCATACAAACACTAAATTCATTAAACATTTTTTTAAGACACATTGTTATTTAAATTAAATTTCTTGCACTTACATCATATAAGACACAATAACAGCACCAGTCAGCTCATCCATTGTAAGAACTGCTTCAAAATCATCCCAAGTTAAGTACGTGTAACTATCGTACCCAAAAAGATCATTCTCACTCTGCACTCTTATAGAATCAACCTTTGTAACTTGTCCATCAGCCATCATTGCAGTCATTTTCAAAATACTACTGTTCTCAATCCTTATCCTTGTCTTCATCTGTGCTCTGGTCCACCTTCTTTGCACGGTCACATTTTGTTTCTCCTTTTTAATCTTCTTTTCTATTCCAATCAGTACTTCTTCCACATCATTCCCTTCTTCCACATCATTCCCTCCTTCCATATCACATGGTTGTTTTTCTTTCTTATTACTTCCTATTTCTTCTTTTGGAGGTGTTGCATCTTCCTTCACTGGTGTTACATCTTCATTCACTGGTGTTGCAGCTTTCTTCACTGGTGTTGCATGCTTTTTCACAGATTTCGCCACCACTTTTCCCTACAAATGCAATCAAAAATACAAATAGTATTACCAAAAAAATTAAGAACTCACTCAAATATCAGAAAAATTAAGATAACCAAGGGAAAATATGTTCAAATAGTATTACCAGGTCAGAGCATCGAATAACTAAGTGTCTTGGCCAGCTTAGTATGTGTCCCAGTGCATCTTTGACCTTCACAATGAACTCCTCTTCAAGTGGAAAGGGTACTAAAGCTTCTCCTTGCAAAATTGTTTCAATCATAACTTCAATGTTTTCATCTGTTACATAAACATAAAAAATAATTAAGATTCAATCTTCTAAAAAATGAAAATATATAAATAATAATAATGCAAATATATTTCAAAATACCCGATGCTTTCATTATGGTTCCTTTAGCAACCACATTTGCAGCAAATTCAACCGCAAGAAGACATGAATTATCCTGCAAAATATAGTATGTTAGTTTGTAGAAAAAGAAAATTATTTAAATATATTTTTCATAATTGTCTTCAAGGACTTACAAGTGATTCATTCCGTGGTTGTTTTTCAAAATCTTCAATGACGCCCCCTATTTGGCAACTTGCAGCTTCAGAAACATTAAGTACACCTCTTTTTAGTTTCTCCAAGTCATCTTCAAGTTTGTTTATTCGTTTATCCACCCTCTCGTTCTCAATCTCCAAGTAATACTTAACATTCTTGGGTAAATAAAAGTATTGTTGTGGCGTTATAAATCTACCCATCCCTCGTACACGCCCACGTTGTTCCTGAGTACCCAACGCCTCTGTAAGCACATCATGTGTTCCACATGTAACCTCTCCAAAGCTTCCCGATTTCTGAAGCTCATCCTGTAAAAAAATAAAATGGGACAAATGTTAGAAAAATAAAATGGGACAAATGTTATGTTTTTTTTATATATTTGGGAATTAATGAAACTTACAATTTTATCAACAATCGTCTTCACATCTGCATCGTATCCTCCTGTCTTCAACTCTCTTGCTTTTTTCCACAGCACTGTCCTATCAATCTCCTCTTCCGTCTTGCCGGTTTCTTGCATCTAAATTATCAAGAATAACAAAATCAATTAACATAAATATATACAAATAAAATAATCAATATTCAGTGGGAATCATACAATGTCATTAATGAGTCCAGCATATCCTTTTCTGCTCAAACGATGATTGTATTTATGATGTGCACGAGTATTTTTAGCTTTCATACTTTTCTCCTGCATTAGAAACATTAAAATTATAAATACAAACATTAAAATTGTAACTACAAATGCATATAAGAAAAGTTTAACAAACCTCCCACTTCTTTGTAACTCTATGGGATACAAAAACTTTCCAATCTTCTTTCTTTATAAACGGTAATCTTTCGGAGGTTTGAATAGATTTGCCTTGGGATCTTTACTTCGGTTCTTAATGAACTTGGCATATAGATAATGCTTGAAGTTTCTCCACTTCTTCCCGATCGATTGGAGAATTTGCTTCCGACTCTTTGGGTCAACTACAAACTTTTCCTAAAACATAAAAAAAAGGTTGGTTCAAAAACAAATCTGAACAGGGACAAAAACAGGGACAAAAACAGATCTGAACAAAGGTAATAACAGGAAGAAAACAGAGACTTACCAAAACATATTGCCATAATCCTTCCCTTACTTCCTCACCAACTTCCAGCCACGAGTCATAGGTTATGGGAACCATTGTTCTTGCAACCAAACCCTCAAAAGTAGACAGTTTTGTGGCTTCCTTTCCAACCGGGACACCTTTTTTATTGTAAGTTATTACAAGCTTCACTTTATTAGCTTTTGTCTTTGTTGTCAGACCTCTTTGTTTGGAGTCCTCGTGATCAGAAGCTGAATCTGATTCCATGTCACAAAAACACAACCTGTTTCAACAAGATTCAAATTAAATTAAGTACGTTGTTATTTGTTGCAGTTGGACATTGATTAATCACATTCAAAATCTGAAATAAAAACATACCAAAAACTTTATTATTCTGCAAAAAAAAATATTTAAACTAATATGCCCTCGCCATCCGGACGCGTACACGAGAAATCATCATCAAGGTCTAATAAAGCGGAGTCTTGTGTTAAATCAAAAGTAACATCAAATTCCAACATATCATCAGTTTCACCATTTGATCCATACTTGTACATCCTATGAGGTGTGAATCCAACAACATGCAAATTCTCATCTTGTTGATCTTGAACATAAAAAACCTGTTTGACTTGACTAGCTAATACGAAGGGTTCAGACTTTTGACCAAGCCTATCAAAGTTAACTACCGTGAATCCCTAATCATCCTTTTTTACTCCACAACTATCAACCCAATCACACATGAATACAGGAATACTAAACATGTGATAATTAAGATCCCATATCTCCTTTATACGGCCGAAGTAAGTTACAGCACCATACACAGGATTGGAGTCTTTTGCACTAGCAATCTGCATGGTATGTGCAACTAAAGACACTCCACTGCATTGAGTTGTTCTAGACTCATCTCGAGATGTTGTATGAAAATGATATTCATTTATGGCAAAACCGCTATATTTAGTAACAGCAAAATTAGGCCCTTTGGCCAACCAACGAACATCATTACAAATATCTTCCCCGTTAGCCAAACGTTTTCCAACCTAATAGAAAAATATATAATTAATGTAATTCAAAAAAATAATTAAAAATATTGTAATTCTTACAATCTTATTTTAAAAACAAACCTCTTTCTTAAACCAACTAATAAATGTCCGACTATGTTGGCTCTGCAACCATGTACTCTTGCGAGCATGACGGGGGTTCAGATCCTTCAATTCCAACATATGTTGCCTGAAGTATATTACAAGTTAAAAGAATGTTTTATATGATAGATAATGGTATAAGAGTATACAGTTTCATGTAATTCTTACTCTATATACGGCTCCACAACAGCAGTGTTTCGTAATACATAAAGATGAGCTTGATCAAGTAACTGAGCATCTACAACATCAATTGTAGCCTTTGATAAAGGCTTGCCACTGCGGATTCTTTCATCAACACGCTCATGAGGATTGCCAATTGATTTCTTGTTTTTTAAGTAGTCTGAACAAAATTCTAAGGCCTCCTCTGCCACATAACACTCTGCAATGCAACCCTCGGGTCGTTGATGATTTCTTACATACCCTTTAAGTGTTTTCATGTATCTCTCAAATGGATACATCCACCTAAAATGAACCGGGCCACACAACCTCACCTCTCTAACTAAATGCACCATCAAGTGAGTCATGACATCGAAAAATGAAGGAGGAAAGTACTTCTCTAACAAAATGAAGGAGGAAAGTACTTCTCACCTAAAATGAATCCTGTGAAAGGGTGAGTACCTAAGATCTATAAAAGATCTGTTAGAAAAGAAGGAGCACAACTATAACCTAATCAAGGTAACTCACAGTCACAGGTAAACTCTCTGTTTCTCAAGGTTGTTTTTATAATCTGTAACAGCTTTAGTTATAGATTAATTATTGTTTTTGTTATAATATGATTGAATTGATTTGTATGAATCCTGTTAAAGGGTGAGTACCTAAGATCTATAAAAGATCTGTTAGAAAAGAAGGAGCACAACTACAACCTAGTCAAGGTAACTCACAGTCACAGGTAAACTCTCTGTTTTTCAAGGTTGTTTTTATTATCTGGAATAACTTTAGTTATAAATTAATTATTCTTTTTGTTATAATATGATTGAATTGATTTGTATGAATCCTGTTAAAGGGTGAACATGATGGATCTGTTAGAAAAGAAGAGGTGCAGGTGTTATATGTATTGCTTGTAGAGTAGCAAGAAGCTTTTTGGATGACATTCTTTTTAATCTCATTCTGTTGAGCTATATGTTATATGTATTTCTTGTAGAGTATGTACAAAATATGTTAGGCTTTTGATTGTTTTTAATGTTAAGTTAAAAAGGCTTGGATATTTTAAACGAATATTCACAAAAATGAATTTTTAATCAAAATAATATAATAGAATCTATATTAGAAAATGAAAAATAAAAAACTTATGTACCCTAAAAAATAGATAGATTAAAAATAAATACCTTTTCTTACCTGAGTATGTGGAATATCAGTGTAATTTATAGCAGAAACTGTTGCTTTATCACCCTTTGAGCCTGCAGCAAGTAACAAAAAAATTGTAACTCATTGTAACTATATGCATATTGCAATGCACAATTATGAAAAAAATTAACGAACAACATTTAGCAAAATATGTGTGAAGAAAGGTTCACATAATGCAAGCTTGGATATTATACTTTGAAGCATGCGTTTGTTGCTTCTGGCTCTAAGGATTTGAACATTGGTGGGACTGGCATGCATATATATTCAAGAGAAACAGCCAAATGGAATTGTATTCATTCTAATATAGGGGTAAAAAATCATGGTACTGTGATAACTGATGCATACATTGATGTTACTGTAAAAAATAGCTTTTTGCTCTCAGCTGTTCTTTTTATATACGAGATAAAAGTACCTGATCTTCAAAAATTCACATTAAATCACTCATAAATCCAATTAAAAAGACTTTTTAGTTGTTAAAATCGCCTAAGAGCTTTCTAAAACTCGAATGTTGTAAGTTTCTTGAAAAGACTTCATTAAAGTAACTAAAAATCACGTTTTCATAAAGCAAGCAATGCTGTCAACTCAGAAATCATGCCCATTTATGCTTTAGTGTGACCATGAAACTAACCACAGTCAGATTATGTCAAAGCCTAGAAACATCTCATTCATCAATCCTATTATAAGTATACAAAATGCAAAGCTAGAATAGTAATTTTTGCCATGTAAGCTATTTTTTTTGGCAGTGCCCATCATACCTACTTGCATGGGAAACCAGGGACATCAACCTTCTAAATGACTAAAAGTAGGTTCTACTCCTAATTGCATTTGATCATAAGTGAAAATGTTTCTTGTAAGAATAAATTAATAATTGGAGGAGATACTAACCGTATAAGATGCACAGCACCAAGCCACATACAGCTGTAGTTACCACCCAGATCAATGCACTTTTAATCCTCTTGCCAATAGTCCTACAAGCAAAAATAGTTAGAAGCATAAATACATACACTTTTCAATGTTTAATGAGAAGCTTCAATTTACAGATGATGAATACAAGACAATGTTAAATGGGAAGCTTCAAGTTACAGATGGCAGTGGTTTGATACAGGTGTACAGAAAAGAAGTTGAAGATAGGCTTGCCTTATTAGGCATGCTCATATTTATACAAATTATAATTATTTAAGAACCCATGTTTTAATGTAGTTTTTGAATCTGACCCTTGGCTGTAAATAAACATTGTAAAGTGGTTTAATACTAATATTCATAAAACAAGATAGTAAGATAAGTTGGTGTATATATTTTGGTTTTAGAAAGGTGTGAGAGACCAAAAGAATTGAACATGTGTGTGGCTATGTATTATGTATGTATGTATGTTTGGAAGTAGCCATTAGCCAAAAGAATGGATCTTCTTTGAAAACAAGGGAAAAGTGGAGGGACCGAACTGTAATATTGTGTGCTTTCTGTTTTCATCGACCCACATGCAATCAAAATACTCCAATTCAGGAGGATTGATTGTACCTGCAATCTCCTTGCCATCTATTTATAACTCGGTCTACCTTGATAAGCCTAGGTGTAAGATTAAACTACTCTTCTCTACTGAGATTTGTTAAGCATGGGGATGGTGTTCATGTGTAGTTCAAAAACAAAAACAGATTGTTTTCGCTACAAGATTCTTGGACTTCCTGCAAATAAACAAGATCAAGTAGCAAAGATTTATAAAGGAATGAGATTTTTTCTGTTTGATGTTGATCTCAGATTAATGTATGGAATCTTCAAAGCTGCTGGACCCGGTGGTTATAACATTGAACCAAAAGCTTTCAAAAATGAATTCCCATCTCAAGTTAGTAGTAGTAGTAGTATTCAACCATTCATTCATTTTTCATCTTTCATTTTGATTATAACTACTGATTAATGATATCTTTTATAATTGAATAAAATCAGGTTCGATTTAGCGTGCTTGATGATTGTTTGCCAGTAGCAGAAGAGAAATTTAAGGATGTCCTTAAAGAAAACTACTACACACGGAGTAAATTTGAAGGCCTCTTGAAAGCCGATCAGGTTCCTTTTTCTGTTTTATATAAATATACATTTAAAGAAATGTTTATAAATTACGAATTAAATTTCACAGGTGAAGAAGCTGTGTAAGCTATTTGCAGTTACATCAAAAGGGCATAATCGTCCTAAATCCGGTTTAAAATCCTGTGGAAGAACACGAGCGGTTGAAAATCATCGAGTTAGATCATCCGATGAAAGACGTATAAGAAACAAATGAAGCCTTGTACAGCTTCGGAGTCCAATTGGAAAAACAGATAGAGTTAGTTCATTCTTCATACAGAGGTTTGTATGCTTTAGGGGAATTAATACCTCCTAAACCTCCGGATCACAATGTTATTTTGGTTCCCTGTTCCACTGTTGAATTGAATTGTCTAGTTGTTGATGTTTATTGGTGTTATATCTTAGTACAATCAACTAATAAAGAGTTGTTATTGATATACAGACATGAACAATTATTAATTGGCTTTGTATTAAGGCAAAGAATCGACTTTATTTTTAACAAGATGAGATGAATGTTTTGTTTGTTTGTAGCCAGAAGATTTGTTGCAATAAAATCAGAATTTTCTTTAGCTAGCAGTTTTGTGTTTGTCTTTTTTTGCAAATTATGCACCTATTTGAAAATTGAATATGATAAGTCTAATGAGTATATCATTATTTACAAGCCTCTACTTCAAGATGGTGGTATTGATAGAGAATGTGATAAAGAATGGACCTTCTTTGAAAACAAGGGAAAAGTGGAGGGACCGAATTGTAATATTGTGTGCTTTCTGTTTTGATCTTATGCAGAAACATCCCTACATAGCACTGTTATTGAAACAAAACAAAATGTTGAAGGTAGTCATAAGAAAAGGTAGACATTAGGCAAAGGGTAATTTGGTCTTTGTGCATTGGGTGTTACATTTTCACTCCTGAAATTTTTTGTATGTGATGAAAATTGACAGGGATTATTTTTTTGCATAAAATACTTGAGGCCTGAAGTATTTTAACTAAAAAAATATATGTAAGAAAGTACAAATACGTGAGTTATTATATGACCTTAACCTTTTAATAATTTGCCAAGTACATGCCACGTAGGTTGCATGTCAGCAAACACTTATCAGATAATTTTTTTTCCTAAGTGATGAAGAGTGGTGTTCCTAACTTCTGTGTTGTTCTTCTAGCACTAAATGATCTAGGGTATTATTGTCTTTTTCTATTTTATGATACACAAGGTTTAAACTTTAATGATAATAATTAATATGTTAATTGATGTATTTATTTGTATAGGTATAAAGCAAGGGGAATTCGGTTGGATTTTTGGTGATCTTGCTTATCTTTCATGTGAGAAAAGAAAGTTCTTTGAAACAATCGGAATGGAATTTGGAGTTCCGAGGTTTGGAAAGACTGGAATCACTGCTGGTAATGACCTCAATGAAGAAACTTTGGATGCTTTAAACAAACAGGCAAGCTTTTTATAGATTTTTAATTCTTAAGAGTATTGAATCATTTAGTATTTTGTAACTTTGAGTATCGACTTTAGCTTGGGCAGGAAGTTTCTCTTGAGAGAACTTTTCTGATTAGGGCAGGAGGATAATCATTTGGATTTCCTTTCTGATTTGTTCTTATTTCCATTTAGTAATCAAATAGCTTCCTAGATCTATATATCTCATATTTGAGTTTCATTAATCTGTTATTGGATTTTGGTTTCTATCAAAGAGGTTATGTGATGATCAAAATGCAAAATGAATCAATGGCTGATTTCATAAATACATACACTTTCAATGTTTAATATGCTCTAACAAGTCTTTTGGTTCCAGAATAAGATGCTTTTTGACTAATTAAGTGAAACAACTTAGAAGTTTTTTCTATGTTCTTAAGAAGATCAAGTGTCCTTGCAGAATTTCTCAACAGTTAAAAAATAAATCTAGACTCAGACATCTACATTTAGGGTTTAATGAATGCTTCAACCATGATTTCATAATCTCAATCCCTATTACAAATCGTCCATACATACCCCCAATCGAAATGAAAGATACAACATGATTTCATAATTTCATAAGTACAATCAGAAAACATAAAAAATTATGTTCTACCAGACCAGGGTTCGAAGAACCTGAAGAGAAACATCTCACAGGGGAGTTTGATTAACAGTATTTTGAGGGATTTTTCGACTCTTTTCTTAGGCAACTGTCATTATGTATACACGGTTAGCCAATCCTTTCTTCACCTTGAGGACAAGGTGAAAGTTTGGGATAAAAAGCAGAGAAAATGTTCGCAAGATGAAAGAAGGGGATAAAAACATTACATATAACTTGAGAAGCTTGAGATTTTACCTTGTGTTCGACTTAAGAAGCTTCAGTAGGTGAGAAACCCTTGAATGTGTTCAACTTAGCATCAGATTCATGGCTACCGAGCGCTTCTTCCCCTTGTGTCGACTTTCTTCTGCTCTTTCTCTTCTGTTACAACGTTATATGGCCAACCGGGAAGTTCACTTGGGTCGATGATCGATTCAACAGGAACACCTTAATCGGACCTAGTGCACGTAAATTTTAGCAGTCTTCAATGATGTCAGTTGAACCCACGGTCGTCGGCGAGGCGAAATCAGCCAGAGAAGTAACCTAACGATCGGAGGAGGAGACGTTGTCTTCAAGGGAAGGCGAGTCGAGGTCTCACCGTCGATAGAATCGTAGTAGAGAGTGAAGTGACTGATGAATAGTGAGTGTTAGATATTTTGTTAGTAACCTCGATTTTTGTGAAGAGATGCGCGCCTTTCACTAAAATTATAATGCGACATTTTGAGACGGCGCACATTTTACATTAAGTGCCCTCCGTGTTTTTAAGTTTTTTACATTAGACACTAACTCTAAGGGCACTCAATAAAACGCGACATATATACTTAAATTTTTTGAAGAGATGACATTTTTTTAATGTCACTCTCTCTTGCGTAACATAGATCAATGAGCGTCGTATTTTGCGCGTCGTAAAAGGCCTTTTTTCTTGTAGTGTTTTATACTAAAATATAAATACATATCATTAATCACATATGATTATTACAACATAAAATTATATAATAACATATTTGTCATTCCCTTCTTTTATCAGGTGAAAGTTTCAATTCAACAAATGAATCATATTGCAGTAACATAATTGAAGAATCTGAATATAAACCAGATGTCCCTATAGAATTTGTACCAGTTGTAAACAGTGTTTTCAAATCACTAAATTTGGCAGTAAAAATGTATACAGATTATGCAGAAATGGCAGGTTTTCATACAAGACTGAGTAGCCAATCAAAATACAATAGCCAAATAATAAAAGAAAAATATGTTATATGTAATAGGGGTGGCAAGGATAAACCAAAACCTTGTAATACGTTGGCTACAAGTTCTATCAAGAGGAAACCAAATTCAAACAAGATAATTACTGGGTGTACAACAAAGACTATATTTGAAAATGTTTATGGAACAACAGATTACAAAGTTAAGAAATTCTTTGAAATGCACAACCACTCACTGGAAAGTATCGAGGAAAGACCTTATACAACAAAAGCAAGAAATATGTCATATTCTGAAAAAGAGTTTGTAGTACGTGAATGAAAAGCTAAAATTGGTCACACAACGGCTCACAAAATACGAGCAGTTTTGAAAGGAGGATATGAATATGTAGGGGCGAAGGTAACAGACTAAAAAAACTTGAGGAGAAGAGTAAATAGAATCTTATGTTACAAGGATGCTCAAATAATGATAAACAAAATGAATGATCGTAGAGATCATTACCCAAATTATTCATTTGAGTTCCTACGTGATGGAGATCTGTTGGCTGCTATGTTTTGGGCAGATGAAAGACAAAAGGCTTTTTATGCAGAGTTTGGAGAAGTTATATCTTTTGATGCAAATTTTAGAACACACAAGTAAGTTAATGTATATAAATTCAAACATACTATTAATCAAATATGATTGTACTAAACACATTTTCTTTATATAGGTATAAAATGGTATTTGTTCCATTTATAGCAGTTGACCACCACAAGAAATCAGTTACTGTTGGTGTTGGGTTGCTGAGTAGCGAGACAATTGAGTCGTATGTATGGCTGCTTAAAGCTTCTCTTAGAGCTCATGAAGGGAAAGCACCAAAAATTGTTCTAACTGATCAAGATGCAACAATAAAACAAGCAGTGGAATCTGTCTTACCAAATTCAAGACACAGATTATGCATGTGACACATAATGAAAAAACTGCAAGCAAAGGTATAATAAAAATACATTATATAATCATATATGATTATATAGTATTATGACAGATGATTCATATATGACTTATCAGATATCATACTATATAACCATATATGATTAATCATATATGATTAACTATTCTAATAATATGAATTATCAGATACCATACTTACTGTATAAAAATATATGATTACATAGTATGTAATATGATAATACAGTATATAATCATATATGATTATATAATCATATTATTAAAATACTTAATCATATATGATTGATATAATGATATATAATTAAGTATTTTAGTAATATGATTATATAATCATATATGATTATATATGATTAATCATATATGATTATAATAATATAAGTTATCATATATCATACTATGATTATGATGATACAGGATATAATCATATATGATTATATAATACGATTATATAATAATATATGATTAATAATATATGATCAATCCTACATTACAATACATATATGATATATTATTAATCATATATGATTAAGCATACATATATGATATATGATTACATTACATATATGATATATGATTAATCATATATGATTAATCATACATGATATATCCTACATTACAGTAATCATATATGATTACAGTACATATATGATATATGATTAATCATACATGATATATCCTACATTACACTAATCATATATGATTACTCATATATGATATATCCAAATAGGTATATAATTTATACTTATATAAGCAAAGTTGTTCATTCATAGGTTACTGGCGATTTATTTATAAACAAAGACTTTAAGAAAAGATTTAACAAGCTTGTTTGGAGCATGCGTATCAAACCTGATGAATTTGAAAAGAAGTAGGATTTGAATATTAATGAATTCAATCGGGAAGATGAAAGATGGTTCAATGATATGTTTGAATTACGTGACAAATGGATACCTGCATACTTCAATGACACAAGAATGTCTGGATTGATGAAAACCACTTCAAGATAAGAAAGCATGAATTCCTTCTTCAACACTTACTCTCAATCTGAAAATTTAATTTTACATTTCATGATGAACTGTGACACAACAATTCAAAAACAAAGAAATACACAACAGGAGCTTGATCATCAAACAAAGAAGGCGGTATATAAATTTATTTCACCACGACCAATAGAAAAACATGCTGCAAAAGTTTATACAAGTACATTTTTTATGAAGTACATAAAGAAATCTATAAAGGTTCCTGGTACTGCCAATAAAAACATATTGGAACAAAAAATGGATGAGAGTTATACAAAGTGGAACAACTGAACAAAAACAGTGATCTAAAAACAAAATTTGAGGTAATATATTATTATTTTAAATTTTGTTGAATCAGCACATAATATAAAAAATATTCAGTTATAATTATAAAACACTTAATGCTTTAACCGCTTTTGAACAGGATAAAATAAAACTTCCAACCAATGATGTAAAATGTACTTGTGAACACTTCAACCGCTTTGGGACTTTGTACAGACATGCATTCAACATACTCATGAAACATGGAATTAAGGAGATACCTGAACAGTACATTGAGAATCGTTGGAGAAAGGATGTGATATCAATGCATTATAATTTTGGTAGACATGTATATGATATAGGAGACAGTGAAATTAACAGATCTGTCAATCAAGCATACTACAACTTTGAAGCATGTTTGGAATACGTAAGAAAAAATAAAGAAAAAATAGATTTGTTTGTTAAGAAAACAGAAAGCATGCTGAAGGAATATGAAAACGATCCTACAAATGAATTATAGAAGAATAGGACAGATGTTGAAGAGGTAGGAAAGCTTATGGGCATATCTATTCCAAAAGACATTAACATCAATGTTCCAAATGTTCAAAGCAATAAAGGATGCGGAAAGAAAAGTAGAATTCAAAGTGCAGCAGAAATAGCGTATAAAAATTCAAAGAAGCAAACAAGAAGATGCTCAGGATGTGGAGAAAGCGCTCCTCATAACTTGCGGACATGCCTAATCAAACTTGCAGCAAAATAATCATCAAAAGCTACATAGATATATACTGCTTTAATCAGTAATGAATAAGTCATAATGTTTTTTTCAAAATAATATACTTTTTGTTTAGTACACTTTACTCGTTTTATAAAATAGAATTTACTATGATTTTGTCTACTGGATTTAATCTACTTTGATAATTCTTTCTTTGATTTGATAATATATTCATTCATGATTAAACTTTTATTAAATGTTACTACAAGCATTTAAGATTACATATAACTATTATTCAATACATGTAATCATTACACATAACCATATACAATATTCATCTGTATAATCATAAAATATTATGTAATACTACTTCATATGTTTTTTTAATCATAAGTGATTAAAAATATGATTACACATAAAAACATCTAATCATTACATATAACCATATACAACAACATCGTTCCTAACAAATATACAACACTGCTCATAAAAAATCTAAAGATAACATATTCATCATCATAGAATAACATCAAACATGATAAAGTCTTCAATAACAAACAATTTCGCAAGTCTCAAATATCACATTCGCCATTTTCCAAGATTCTTGTTCTTCATATTCCTAGCTAGATTTTCATACAGATTGTAGCTGAATCCAAGAATTCTTTCACCATTACTTAGAAAGATTATCTCCATTGAGCATAACAAATCTTTACTACATATCTGATGTAGAGAAATGTTGTTCATCAAAAAGAAATATTCTTTAAATGAACAACATTCCTCTACTTCAAAGACATCTAGTAAAGATCTGATATGTTCAATGAAGATAAACTTTTTAAGTAATGGTGGAAGAGGCGTTCTTGGAGTTAGCTACAATCTGTATGAAAATCTAGCTACAAATAAAAGAACAAGAATCTTGAAAAAATGGGGAACATGTTATTAGATACAACAAAATTAGTTCTTTTAGACTTATAGACTCCATATTTTACCTGAAACAAAATGGAAGTTGTTTAGATCATAAATAAATAATGGTGATATATAAAAATTGAAGAAATTAATAAACAAAACTAACCATTTGGAAGTATAAGGACTCATCTTTGAAAAAATATAAGGGGTAGCTTGAGGCTACCCCTTTATACAAACATAATCACTTATCAAAAATACAATATATGGTTGTAAAAATCAGTTTTCATTTATAAAGAAAAGATTCTTCAATACAAACACTAAAAAAAAACTAAAATCTTACAAAGATAAGATTCTGTATGGTGATGTATTTCATGCAGTAAAGATAAGCTCACTTTTCAAGAAAAAGATATAATAAATTATAATGTGTTGTACAACAAATATAATCATTTATGATTACAAAAACATAAAAAAATAATCGATACAATCACTAATGGTTACATATAAGCAACATATAATCAATACTAAAAACATAAATTACATATAAAAATATAACATAATCACTTGTGATTAACATTCAATAACATAATTCACACAAACAAACTTACATAATAAAATCCACCAAAATACATATTGACTTGTTTTCCATCACCATGTTTTACATCATCATAAAAACAAACATTCTTCACAATATCCATAACATACATAACATAAACAAACTTGTTCTTATAACATCATCAATAAGAAAATATTCAATCAAAAAAAAATTGACAGCCTTCTTCTTATATTCCATTGAGCATCTTATGAATGCTTACCACGAATCTTTTGATCAAATTCTTGATACTCATATGCAGCTTTCAACACATCATCACGCTTTGTATTAATCTCAGAAGTTAAATTGTTGCTGCATATTTCATTCTCAACTTTTCCATAATTTTTTCTTGAGTACCACCTTCTTTTGGAAGACCACATTTCCATTTAGAACATTTTTCTCCAAAATAACCCTCCATATGTCTCATAGCAAAAACTCCACAATCCACTTTGTATAAACTGTCCTCGATGGCATTGTCAATCTTACTGGAGTAATATTTTTATTAGCCATTTCATTTGCTTTAACATGATCGATCTCTTTTCGATACTTCAAAAAAAGACTTTTTTTTTCTGAAAATCATATATGATTTCAAGTCAGAAAAATATAAGTATAATAATTATAAAACATATCATATATGATTTCAAATCTAAAGAATAAATATCATTTAATTTGAAACTTACAAGAGGTTTAAAAACTGCACCATACTTATCATCGGAATCAGCATCATCTGGACCATTATCGATAACCTCAAAAGCACGTTTCTTCAGATTCATAACAATAAGGTATATGTGCTTATGCCTTAAAATCGGGAAAAATACCTAACATCAACATGTATAATATTATAAATAATATACATATATATATATATATATATATATATATATATATATATATATATATATATATATATATATATATATATATATGACTTCTACCTGCGAGTTACACATGAATAAAACTAAATATAATATATATGATATAATGTTATTTATAGTTGTTGTTATTATTAATTAGTTTTTTAAAATTTATTTGCTTAATGTTTTAATTTCTAACATTATAATTATTTAAACATCAAACATTAATTTTTAATTTTAAAGGTAATAATATAATCATTTATTATAGAGTTATTTTAAACTATTGTTATTGTAAGTTATTTTAAGCTATCTATTTAAAAACTTTTAACGATTATAAAAATAGCTTTGGGAAATATTTTAATTAAATCGAGATTACATTTTAGTTTTTTGCATTTATCACTACAATTTATCAATTTTAACTATTTACAAAATATTCTTTGGTTTTTAAAGTGAAATGAAATTTATATTTAAGTTGACATTGTAATGTTAAATTTAAGTTAACAATTTAAGTATTTTGTCAAAACTGTTCAAAAGTTGTAGCTTTAAACTGACAATGATTTACATATAACAACATATTAAATCTAATAAATTAAATATAATATTTTAGAAGTTAAACACATAACTTTATAAGTAGAAGTAAATATATTATTTTAAAATTGAAATTTAGTTTATTTATGATTACACTTTAGGTTTGATATTTATTTAACCTTATTAACTAACTTATAATCAATATTAGAAAGACGCTACAATTTATCACTTTTAACTATTTATAAAATATTATTTGGGTTGTTTGAGTTAAACTTAAATTTATATTTAAGTTGACCCTGTAATGTTATGTTTAAATTAATAATTTAAGTATTTTATACCAATTTGTCCAAAATTGTATCTTTAAAATGATAATAGTTTATATCTAACAATATATTAAAACTAATAAATTAATTATAATATTTTAAAAGTTAAAAAAATAACTTTATAAGTAGAAGTAAAGATATTATTTTAATATTGAAATTTAGTTTATATATGATTACACTTTAGGTTTGATATTTATTTAACCTAATTAACCAAATTATAATTATTATTAGAAAGAAATTGAAAAGTCATGGGAGTTTCAAATGAATGTGGTGAAAGGAAAAATACATGGGAGTTTCAAATGAATATGGTGAAAGGAAAAATGTTTCCTTTATAAGTATACTAGGTGAATGCCTGCGCGTTGTTGTTAAATTTGATATAATAATTTCTATATACTATATTGATATAATATATTTATTATTTTGAATTATATGATAATACATACATTTATTATAACTTCATAATCTCAATCGTTTGAATGACTTCTAACCGCGAGTTACACATGAATAAAATTAAATATAATATATGATTTGATGTTATTTATAGTTGTTTTTATTGTTAATTACTTTTTTAAAATTTATTTGCTTAATGTTTTAATTTCTATCATTATCATTATTTAAAACATCAAACATTGTTTTTTATTTTAAAGCTAACAATATAATCATTTATATAGAGTTGTTTTTAACTATTGTTATTGTAAGTTATTTTAAGCTACTTATTTGAAAACTTTTAACGATTATAAAAATATATTTAAGAAATATTTTAGTTAAATTGAAATTACAATTTAGTTTTTGCTTTTATCACTACAATTTATCACTTTTAACTATTTACAAAATATTCTTTAGTTTTTTTAAATGGAGCTGAAATTTATATTTGAGTTGACATTGTAATGCGCAGAAACACCTATATAGTTGAAGTCTTTACAAATATATATTTTTTAAAATATAACACTAACGTTGTTGTTAAATTTGATATAATAATTCGTATATTAATTTGATATAATATATTGGCTATTTTGAATTATATGATAATATATAAATATATTATAACGTCATAATCTCAATCGTTTGAATGACTTATACTCGCGAGTTATACATCAATAAAATTAAATATTATATATGGTTTAATATTATTTATAGTTGTTATTTTTAACTAATTTTTAAAAATATATTTGCTTAATGTTTTAATTTCTATCATTATAATTATTTAAAACATCAAACATTATTTTTTGATTTTAAAGGTAACAATATAATCATTTATATAGAGTTATTTTTAACTATTGTTATTATAAGTTATTTTAAGCTACCTATTTGAAATTTTTTAACGATTATATAAATATATTTAGGAAATATTTTAGTTAAACTGATATTACAATTTAGTTTCTTGCATTTATCACTATAATTTATCACTTTTAACTATTTACAAAATATTATTTGGTTTTTTTAGTGGAACTGAAATTTATATTTAAATTGACACTGTAATGTTATATTTAAATTAACAATTTAAGTATTTTGTCCAAACTGTTCAAAAATTATAGCTTTAAACTGCTAATGGTTTACATGCAACAACATTTTTAATCTAATAAATTAAGTATAATATGTTAAAATTTAATGAAATAACTTTATAAATAGAAGTAAAGATATTGTTTAAAAATTGAAATTTAGTCTATTTATGATTACACTTTAGGTTTGATATTTATTTAACATTATTAACCAACTTACAATCATTATTAGAAAGACACTACTCCCTCCGTCCCAAAATTATAGTCCATCTTTCCTTTTTGGTTTGTCCCAAAATAATAGTCCACTTCTAAAATTAAATAATATTTTTACCAAAATACCCCTCATTATTACTTAACCAACTAAGCATTTAATGGAACATTAAATGCAAAGGTAAGGACAAATCTGTCATTTTATTAAATAAAGTTAGTGGTAATTAATGTTTTTTTTAATCTGTGTGTTTTTTTGTCTATGGACAATAATATTGGGACGGAGGGAGTACAATTTATCACTTTTAACTATTTATAAAATAATCTTTGGGTTGTTTAAGTTAAATAAAATTTATATTTAAGTTGAGCCTATAATGTTATATTTTAATTAATAATGTAAGTATTTTATACAAATTGTTCAAAAATTATACCTTTAAAATGATAATGGTTACATCCAACAATATATTAAAACTAATAAATTAAGTATAATATGTTAAAAGTTAAAAAACATAATTTTATAAGTAGAATTAAAGATATTATTTTAATATTGAAATTTAGTTTATATACGAGTACACTTTAGATTTGATATTTATTTAACCTAATTACCAAATTATAATTATTATTATAAAGAAATTGAAAAGTCATGGGAGTTTCAAATGAATGTGGTGAAAGGAAAAAAGAATGGGGGTTTCAAATGCATGAGATTCAACAAAAATGCTAACTTTATAAGTATGTATGATAATGAAATGATATATATATATATATATATATATATATATATATATATATATATATATATAAACAAAGTAATATTTTTTGCTTTGACAAAAATGACATCATTTACAAATCTAAAGTCAACCAAAACAAAACGTCGAGAATTATTTGGTCTAGAACCGAAAAATCCGAAAATCAAATTGAACCGAAATCGATTTCAGATCAAATAATATTCAAATTTGGTTTTCAGTTTGGTCTGAGACTAAACCTAATTATAAATTTGGTTTTTCGTGCGAGATTTGGTCTCATAAAATTTAGACCAAAACGAACCGAAAAACTGAATTTCATTAGCAATTAATTAAAAAACCATATATCTATTATTTTATATATTAATTTTTTTAAAACAATCAATATAAACTAAAAGACATTTTAGCCCTTTTAGAGTTTTGGCAATTTATGGTTCACTTTTCATGACACATTTTGTCATGCAATTAACGCCCTACAAGGACGCTCAAGCTACAAAACGACAGTACTACGGATAGTCTCGGCTCAGTACCTTGAAATTTGGAACTTTTTAATTTATGTTTGGAAAATTGCAACACTAATTTTATTTAAGATAATATTTGGTTTCCTCAGTTTCCAAACCAAACTAAACCGAATTAGAATACGGTTTTCGGTTTGGTCTAGACGAATTTAAATTCGATTTGGTTCGGTCTTCACTAGATTTCGATTTTTGGCAAAAATAGAATCATGCTCATTAATTCTCTTTGTCCATTCTAAAATTTATTTTTGTAAAATATAAAATTGAATCTTCAACAAAGTATAAACATACAGTTTGCCACACCCGTTCCAATTGAAAAAAAAAAGTCATGTGGTCATTATTGTTTGCTTCTATTGCTCTTGGTTTTTAATATGCTTGACCCAAAAACCATTTATTTTATAATATAGTCCACCCCTACACCATCATCTCATTCATTCATTATTGTTTCAAGATCCCTTGAAAGCTTACCTTCTCATCTCAGTTTCAACAACCCATGAAAACACACCTAAAACCAAAAACACCTTTCCCACTTGAAAATCAAAAAAGCATAGTTATATTTGTTGCACACCCTTCCGAAGAATTTAATCATGTAGTAGTTTACACCTTAAACATTGTATATCAAGAATATAAAATGTTCCCATATAAAACTACTAGCCAAAGAAAGCGATTCACTATAATAAATTATTTGACAATTGTGTAAGGGAAAGTAAGCGTAAATAAAAAAAATTATTTACTAAAATAGATTATTTTTCAATAGGAAATTATTCAACAAAATACTATTCATTGTCCAACGAAAGGAAACTAATGTCCAAATGAAGATAATCTTCACTGCCGGATCGTGTTGGTGCTATTCGTTGTCGCAAAACCGACCGATGACAGTATGAGTGTTCCTATAAATATAACATGTTTTCATATGAAAGTAAATTGTCTAAAGAAACTATTTGTCACCGCCGTATTGCGCGGGTACACCACTAGTATATATATATATATATATATATATATATATAATATATATATATATATATTATAGGAAGGTAAGAAGTTTCTTTTGTACATATTTTTTTGACGAACAAAATAAATGAATCACTAGATGATTCATTTGTAAGATGATTCACTAGAAAAAATTTTCAAAAAAACATTTTCATGATTCATTTTTAAGTAAATTAAGAAAATATTCATTTTTATGACAATTTTAGTGAATAACAACAAAATCATTGTATAAATGAATCATCAACATGTTTTTTTGAGAATTTTTTCTTATCAATCATCTTACAAATGAATCATGTGATGATTCATTTTGTTTGTTTGCTAAAAAAATATGTAGAAAAAAAACTTCTTACCTTCCTACCAAAATTTTCCATCTTATTTGATCTTGACTCTCTCTCTCTCTCTCTCTCTCTCTCTATATATATATATATATATATATATATATATATATATATATATATATATATATATATATATATATGGAACGGTTTAGTTGAGATTAAAAAAATTAGAGAATGTGAGATTAAATATCAGCCAATGGAACTGAATGTCAACTAACGTCAACTGTTAAATGATTAAGGGGTACAGTAAACTTTAAATTAATGTTAAGAAAGCGGTCACCTTCCTTCTCTAAAAATCATCATATCGCTAAATCATCGATTTTCAGTATCAGTCACGTAATCATATCATCAAATCTTCAACAACTATTCAATATAATAAAAAAGATCCTATTTTTACTGAATCTGTTATCAAATTAATCGCAATCTTCAAATAAAAAAATGATCGAAACAGAGCATCAGTTCATATCCTCATAAATACGAGATACAATCCTCAAATCGAAGAAACAAGCACCTCGCAATCATAAACATAGCATTTAAAAATTGAATCGAAATCAATTTTCATAAATGATGTCGAATCCAAAAGAAATTGACAAGTCGATCACAACTGATACTATTATAGCTGAAATCAATTCAACTCGTAACGACGAATAAATCGATTCAATTTCTTTCACTTCTAAAGAACTTCAAAATACGATTCGTATTGAAGGTACAACTAATTCGTTTTAATACTACATGTTACATTATGGTTTCTACACTTCATTCTCATTCTTTTATTATACAATACAAATTATGAAAAATCATATATGATTATACAATACAATATGTGATTTAATCATATAAGGATGAATAATCATATATGACTTTTCATATATATGATTATTCATATGTATTTATAGTTTGTAATTATAATTTATCATATATGTTTTCAAATTGAAATCTATATTAATATTATATTTGGATGAATAATCATATATGATTATACATCATAAAATATGATTAATCATATATTACAAACTACAAATACATATGATTAATCATACATGATTAAACAATATCAAGTATGATTATTTATAAATTAATACGTATAATCATTTATGATTACACAGTATATTATATGATCGATCATATAACACAATGTACAAATACATATGATTTAACATCTAATAATATATTAATATCTAAAATCATATATGATTTTTCACTACAAGAAAAAAGGCATTTTACGACGCTCATTGCGCGTCGTAAATGGCTCAGACGACGCGCAAATGCGTGTCAAGGAAGGCCATGTCATAAAGATAGACGACGCGCATTTACGACGCGCTCTTATGATACGCAATGCGCGTCAAGGAAGGCCATGTCATAAAGATAGACGACGTGCATATGCGCGTCATCTAGAGACGACGCGCCCTTATGATACGCAATGGGCGTCAACGAAGGCCATGTCATAAAGCTAGACGACGTGCAAATGCGCGTCATCTATAGACGACGCGCTCTTATGATACGCAATGCGCGTCAAGGAAGGCCATGTCATAAAGGAAGATGACGCTCATATGCGCGTCGTCTACAGACGACGCGCTCTTATGATCCGCAATGCGCGTCAAGGAAGGCCATGTCATAAATGAAGACGACGCTCATTCGCATGTCGTAACCTTACGTCTCTCGTTTTTACTACGCGCTTTACGATGTTTTTACGACGTGCATTTACAACACACATTTACAACGTGAATACACATAATAAATGACAAATATACCAAAACATTCATTTTCATCTAAACGTCAAACAACTTTACATATATGTTGAATTACCTAAGTTGTAACTACATGTTACCTTAAGTAACATTACTAAAAGTTAGCAAAAAATTGTACATGTGTCTCAAAAGACTACCTAGCATTACACATGTCAAAAGACCATACCTAGCATTAGTGGTTAACCATAACATTGTTTTGCGGATACATTGTCAAAAGACCATACATATCATCGATAAATGAAGCCTGTAACAAACGTTGACCATTCTTCACGTATCTCATCGATATCAGCAGTTGTGTACTCAGCTTTGCCATCCCCGATCTGTGAAAACATTTGCATATTGTTTTTATTAATAAAAAATAGCATATTAACATATTCTGGAACAGTAAGTTGCTATATTTTAACAACTAAGCATTGTATTTTCAAATGAATGAAAGCACATATTCTATAACAGTAAGGATGCCATAAATTATAGTAATGAAAGTAGAATGCTATATCCTTACATTGTCTTTGACCAACACTTCAATTCCTTCTTCCACTATCTCCTTCATGAACCTTAGCAAGTAGTAGCCACATTCGGTAGATCCGGGTTGAACTGGACACTACAACGTTACATATAAAATGATCATTTCAATTGATCCAAAAAATAAAGTGAAAACTACAATTTCAATAAGGAATTAAGTGCTGACCGTAACATTAACCCAATTTAGTTTAACCCTTTTGTTGGATCCACTTTGTGTAGTGTACAAAACCATTGCCCTATAAAAAAAACATTAACAAATATGTGTTTATTGTACTCACATCAAATGTTTTGATAATTTATATTACTTACGAATCAACAATTTGCTTCAACTGCATATTGAAATTGCCAGAGCTCAAGGAATCAAGATAATAGCAAGTATCCGATTTCATGTCTAGTACACCCAATACCCAATGTCTTCTACAAAAACCACAAAAAAAAATGTCAAATAACATAATTGCAGTCATTTTAAAAATAAAATGTCAAATAACAATACCCAGGATTGTAGGGCATAAAGATGATGTCATTGCCCTTTCTTTTAGACAACCGATCTGCTAAACCTCTGCTTGCATCGTCAATATTCTTAGATTTCCCTTTACGCGTACTTGGTGAGATTACTGCCGGGTTCACAAAGCAAATTCCATGGTCTCTTTCTGGGGAGCCATACTTCAATTTGTTAAACAGCACCCTGTTATCATACAAACACTAAATTCATTAAACATTTTTTTAAGACACATTGTTATTTAAATTAAATTTCTTGCACTTACATCATATAAGACACAATAACAGCACCAGTCAGCTCATCCATTGTAAGAACTGCTTCAAAATCATCCCAAGTTAAGTACGTGTAACTATCGTACCCAAAAAGATCATTCTCACTCTGCACTCTTATAGAATCAACCTTTGTAACTTGTCCATCAGCCATCATTGCAGTCATTTTCAAAATACTACTGTTCTCAATCCTTATCCTTGTCTTCATCTGTGCTCTGGTCCACCTTCTTTGCACGGTCACATTTTGTTTCTCCTTTTTAATCTTCTTTTCTATTCCAATCAGTACTTCTTCCACATCATTCCCTTCTTCCACATCATTCCCTCCTTCCATATCACATGGTTGTTTTTCTTTCTTATTACTTCCTATTTCTTCTTTTGGAGGTGTTGCATCTTCCTTCACTGGTGTTACATCTTCATTCACTGGTGTTGCAGCTTTCTTCACTGGTGTTGCATGCTTTTTCACAGATTTCGCCACCACTTTTCCCTACAAATGCAATCAAAAATACAAATAGTATTACCAAAAAAATTAAGAACTCACTCAAATATCAGAAAAATTAAGATAACCAAGGGATAATATGTTCAAATAGTATTACCAGGTAAGAGCATCGAATAACTAAGTGTCTTGGCCAGCTTAGTATGTGTCCCAGTGCATCTTTGACCTTCACAATGAACTCCTCTTCAAGTGGAAAGGGTACTAAAGCTTCTCCTTGCAAAATTGTTTCAATCATAACTTCAATGTTTTCATCTGTTACATAAACATAAAAAATAATTAAGATTCAATCTTCTAAAAAATTAAAATATATAAATAATAATAATGCAAATATATTTCAAAATACCCGATGCTTTCATTATGGTTCCTTTAGCAACCACATTTGCAGCAAATTCAACCGCAAGAAGACATGAATTATCCTGCAAAATATAGTATGTTAGTTTGTAGAAAAAGAAAATTATTTAAATATATTTTTCATAATTGTCTTCAAGGACTTACAAGTGATTCATTCTGTGGTTGTTTTTCAAAATCTTCAATGACGCCCCCTATTTGGCAACTTGCAGCTTCAGAAACATTAAGTACACCTCTTTTTAGTTTCTCCAAGTCATCTTCAAGTTTGTTTATTCGTTTATCCACCCTCTCGTTCTCAATCTCCAAGTAATACTTAACATTCTTGGGTAAATAAAAGTATTGTTGTGGCGTTATAAATCTACCCATCCCTTGTACACGCCCACGTTGTTCCTGAGTACCCAACGCCTCTGTAAGCACATCATGTGTTCCACATGTAACCTCTCCAAAGCTTCCCGATTTCTGAAGCTCATCCTGTAAAAAAATAAAATGGGACAAATGTTAGAAAAATAAAATGGGACAAATGTTATGTTTTTTTATATATTTGGGAATTAATGAAACTTACAATTTTATCAACAATCGTCTTCACATCTGCATCGTATCCTCCTGTCTTCAACTCTCTTGCTTTTTTCCACAGCACTGTCCTATCAATCTCCTCTTCCGTCTTGCCGGTTTCTTGCATCTAAATTATCAAGAATAACAAAATCAATTAACATAAATATATACAAATAAAATAATCAATATTCAGTGGGAATCATACAATGTCATTAATGAGTCCAGCATATCCTTTTCTGCTCAAACGATGATTGTATTTATGATGTGCACGAGTATTTTTAGCTTTCATACTTTTCTCCTGCATTAGAAACATTAAAATTATAAATACAAACATTAAAATTGTAACTACAAATGCATATAAGAAAAGTTTAACAAACCTCCCACTTCTTTGTAACTCTATGGGATACAAAAACTTTCCAATCTTCTTTCTTTATAAACGGTAATCTTTCGGAGGTTTGAATAGATTTGCCTTGGGATCTTTACTTCGGTTCTTAATGAACTTGGCATATAGATAATGCTTGAAGTTTCTCCACTTCTTCCCGATCGATTGGAGAATTTGCTTCCGACTCTTTGGGTCAACTACAAACTTTTCCTAAAACATAAAAAAAAGGTTGGTTCAAAAACAAATCTGAACAGGGACAAAAACAGGGACAAAAACAGATCTGAACAAAGGTAATAACAGGAAGAAAACAGAGACTTACCAAAACATATTGCCATAATCCTTCCCTTACTTCCTCACCAACTTCCAGCCACGAGTCATAGGTTATGGGAACCATTGTTCTTGCAACCAAACCCTCAAAAGTAGACAGTTTTGTGGCTTCCTTTCCAACCGGGACACCTTTTTTATTGTAAGTTATTACAAGCTTCACTTTATTAGCTTTTGTCTTTGTTGTCAGACCTCTTTGTTTGGAGTCCTCGTGATCAGAAGCTGAATCGGATTCCATGTCACAAAAACACAACCTGTTTCAACAAGATTCAAATTAAATTAAGTACGTTGTTATTTGTTGCAGTTGGACATTGATTAATCACATTCAAAATCTGAAATAAAAACATACCAAAAACTTTATTATTCTGCAAAAAAAATATTTAAACTAATATGCCCTCGCCATCTGGACGCGTACACGAGAAATCATCATCAAGGTCTAATAAAGCGGAGTCTTGTGTTAAATCAAAAGTAACATCAAATTCCAACATATCATCAGTTTCACCATTTGATCCATACTTGTACATCCTATGAGGTGTGAATCCAACAACATGCAAATTCTCATCTTGTTGATCTTGAACATAAAAAACCTGTTTGACTTGACTAGCTAATACGAAGGGTTCAGACTTTTGACCAAGCCTATCAAAGTTAACTACCGTGAATCCTAAATCATCCTTTTTTACTCCACAACTATCAACCCAATCACACATGAATACAGGAATACTAAACATGTGATAATTAAGATCCCATATCTCCTTTATACGGCCGAAGTAAGTTACAGCACCATACACAGGATTGGAGTCTTTTGCACTAGCAATCTGCATGGTATGTGCAACTAAAGACACTCCACTGCATTGAGTTGTTCTAGACTCATCTCGAGATGTTGTATGAAAATGATATTCATTTATGGCAAAACCGCTATATTTAGTAACAGCAAAATTAGGCCCTTTGGCCAACCAACGAACATCATTACAAATATCTTCCCCGTTAGCCAAACGTTTTCCAACCTAATAGGAAAATATATAATTAATGTAATTCAAAAAAATAATTAAAAGTATTGTAATTCTAACAATCTTATTTTAAAAACAAACTTCTTTCTTAAACCAACTAATAAATGTCCGACTATGTTGGCTCTGCAACCATGTACTCTTGCGAGCATGACGGGGGTTCAGATCCTTCAATTCCAACATATGTTGCCTGAAGTATATTACAAGTTAAAAGAATGTTTTATATGATAGATAATGGTATAAGAGTATACAGTTTCATGTAATTCTTACTCTATATACGGCTCCACAACAGCAGTGTTTCGTAATACATAAAGATGAGCTTGATCAAGTAACTGAGCATCTACAACATCAGTTGTAGCCTTTGATAAAGGCTTGCCACTGCGGATTCTTTCATCAACACGCTCATGAGGATTGCCAATTGATTTCTTGTTTTTTAAGTAGTCTGAACAAAATTCTAAGGCCTCCTCTGCCACATAACACTCTGCAATGCAACCCTCGGGTCGTTGATGATTTCTTACATACCCTTTAAGTGTTTTCATGTATCTCTCAAATGGATACATCCACCTAAAATGAACCGGGCCACACAACCTCACCTCTCTAACTAAATGCACCATCAAGTGAGTCATGACATCGAAAAATGAAGGAGGAAAGTACTTCTCTAACAAAATGAAGGAGGAAAGTACTTCTCACCTAAAATGAATCCTGTGAAAGGGTGAGTACCTAAGATCTATAAAAGATCTGTTAGAAAAGAAGGAGCACAACTATAACCTAATCAAGGTAACTCACAGTCACAGGTAAACTCTTTGTTTCTCAAGGTTGTTTTTATAATCTGTAACAGCTTTAGTTATAGATTAATTATTGTTTTTGTTATAATATGATTGAATTGATTTGTATGAATCCTGTTAAAGGGTGAGTACCTAAGATCTATAAAAGATCTGTTAGAAAAGAAGGAGCACAACTACAACCTAGTCAAGGTAACTCACAGTCATAGGTAAACTCTCTGTTTTTCAAGGTTGTTTTTATTATCTGGAATAACTTTAGTTATAAATTAATTATTCTTTTTGTTATAATATGATTGAATTGATTTGTATGAATCCTGTTAAAGGGTGAACATGATGGATCTGTTAGAAAAGAAGAGGTGCAGGTGTTATATGTATTTCTTGTAGAGTATGTACAAAATATGTTAGGCTTTTGATTGTTTTTAATGTTAAGTTAAAAAGGCTTGGATATTTTAAACGAATATTCACAAAAATGAATTTTTAATCAAAATAATATAATAGAATCTATATTAGAAAATGAAAAATAAAAAACTTATGTACCCTAAAAAATAGATAGATTAAAAATAAATACCTTTTCTTACCTGAGTATGTGGAATATCAGTGTAATTTATAGCAGAAACTGTTGCTTTATCACCCTTTGAGCCTGCAGCAAGTAACAAAAAAATTGTAACTCATTGTAACTATATGCATATTGCAATGCACAATTATGAAAAAAATTAACGAACAGCATTTAGCAAAATATGTGTGAAGAAAGGTTCACATAATGCAAGCTTGGATATTATACTTTGAAGCATGCGTTTGTTGCTTCTGGCTCTAAGGATTTGAACATTGGTGGGACTGGCATGCATATATATTCAAGAGAAACAGCCAAATGGAATTGTATTCATTCTAATATAGGGGTAAAAAATCATGGTACTGTGATAACTGATGCATACATTGATGTTACTGTAAAAAATAGCTTTTTGCTCTCAGCTGTTCTTTTTATATACGAGATAAAAGTACCTGATCTTCAAAAATTCACATTAAATCACTCATAAATCCAATTAAAAAGACTTTTTAGTTGTTAAAATCGCCTAAGAGCTTTCTAAAACTCGAATGTTGTAAGTTTCTTGAAAAGACTTCATTAAAGTAACTAAAAATCACGTTTTCATAAAGCAAGCAATGCTGTCAACTCAGAAATCATGCCCATTTATGCTTTAGTGTGACCATGAAACTAACCACAGTCAGATTATGTCAAAGCCTAGAAACATCTCATTCATCAATCCTATTATAAGTATACAAAATGCAAAGCTAGAATAGTAATTTTTGCCATGTAAGCTAATTTTTTTGGCAGTGCCCATCATACCTACTTGCATGGGAAACCAGGGACATCAACCTTCTAAATGACTAAAAGTAGGTTCTACTCCTAATTGCATTTGATCATAAGTGAAAATGTTTCTTGTAAGAATAAATTAATAATTGGAGGAGATACTAACCGTATAAGATGCACAGCACCAAGCCACATACAGCTGTAGTTACCACCCAGATCAATGCACTTTTAATCCTCTTGCCAATAGTCCTACAAGCAAAAATAGTTAGAAGCATAAATACATACACTTTTCAATGTTTAATGAGAAGCTTCAATTTACAGATGATGAATACAAGACAATGTTAAATGGGAAGCTTCAAGTTACAGATGGCAGTGGTTTGATACAGGTGTACAGAAAAGAAGTTGAAGATAGGCTTGCCTTATTAGGCATGCTCATATTTATACAAATTATAATTATTTAAGAACCCATGTTTTAATGTAGTTTTTGAATCTGACCCTTGGCTGTAAATAAACATTGTAAAGTGGTTTAATACTAATATTCATAAAACAAGATAGTAAGATAAGTTGGTGTATATATTTTGGTTTTAGAAAGGTGTGAGAGACCAAAAGAATTGAACATGTGTGTGGCTATGTATTATGTATGTATGTATGTTTGGAAGTAGCCATTAGCCAAAAGAATGGATCTTCTTTGAAAACAAGGGAAAAGTGGAGGGACCGAACTGTAATATTGTGTGCTTTCTGTTTTCATCGACCCACATGCAATCAAAATACTCCAATTCAGGAGGATTGATTGTACCTGCAATCTCCTTGCCATCTATTTATAACTCGGTCTACCTTGATAAGCCTAGGTGTAAGATTAAACTACTCTTCTCTACTGAGATTTGTTAAGCATGGGGATGGTGTTCATGTGTAGTTCAAAAACAAAAACAGATTGTTTTCGCTACAAGATTCTTGGACTTCCTGCAAATAAACAAGATCAAGTAGCAAAGATTTATAAAGGAATGAGATTTTTTCTGTTTGATGTTGATCTCAGATTAATGTATGGAATCTTCAAAGCTGCTGGACCCGGTGGTTATAACATTGAACCAAAAGCTTTCAAAAATGAATTCCCATCTCAAGTTAGTAGTAGTAGTAGTATTCAACCATTCATTCATTTTTCATCTTTCATTTTGATTATAACTACTGATTAATGATATCTTTTATAATTGAATAAAATCAGGTTCGATTTAGCGTGCTTGATGATTGTTTGCCAGTAGCAGAAGAGAAATTTAAGGATGTCCTTAAAGAAAACTACTACACACGGAGTAAATTTGAAGGCCTCTTGAAAGCCGATCAGGTTCCTTTTTCTGTTTTATATAAATATACATTTAAAGAAATGTTTATAAATTACGAATTAAATTTCACAGGTGAAGAAGCTGTGTAAGCTATTTGCAGTTACATCAAAAGGGCATAATCGTCCTAAATCCGGTTTAAAATCCTGTGGAAGAACACGAGCGGTTGAAAATCATCGAGTTAGATCATCCGATGAAAGACGTATAAGAAACAAATGAAGCCTTGTACAGCTTCGGAGTCCAATTGGAAAAACAGATAGAGTTAGTTCATTCTTCATACAGAGGTTTGTATGCTTTAGGGGAATTAATACCTCCTAAACCTCCGGATCACAATGTTATTTTGGTTCCCTGTTCCACTGTTGAATTGAATTGTCTAGTTGTTGATGTTTATTGGTGTTATATCTTAGTACAATCAACTAATAAAGAGTTGTTATTGATATACAGACATGAACAATTATTAATTGGCTTTGTATTAAGGCAAAGAATCGACTTTATTTTTAATAAGATGAGATGAATGTTTTGTTTGTTTGTAGCCAGAAGATTTGTTGCAATAAAATCAGAATTTTCTTTAGCTAGCAGTTTTGTGTTTGTCTTTTTTTGCAAATTATGCACCTATTTGAAAATTGAATATGATAAGTCTAATGAGTATATCATTATTTACAAGCCTCTACTTCAAGATGGTGGTATTGATAGAGAATGTGATAAAGAATGGACCTTCTTTGAAAACAAGGGAAAAGTGGAGGGACCGAATTGTAATATTGTGTGCTTTCTGTTTTGATCTTATGCAGAAACATCCCTACATAGCACTGTTATTGAAACAAAACAAAATGTTGAAGGTAGTCATAAGAAAAGGTAGACATTAGGCAAAGGGTAATTTGGTCTTTGTGCATTGGGTGTTACATTTTCACTCCTGAAATTTTTTGTATGTGATGAAAATTGACAGGGATTATTTTTTTGCATAAAATACTTGAGGCCTGAAGTATTTTAACTAAAAAAATATATGTAAGAAAGTACAAATACGTGAGTTATTATATGACCTTAACCTTTTAATAATTTGCCAAGTACATGCCACGTAGGTTGCATGTCAGCAAACACTTATCAGATAATTTTTTTTCCTAAGTGATGAAGAGTGGTGTTCCTAACTTCTGTGTTGTTCTTCTAGCACTAAATGATCTAGGGTATTATTGTCTTTTTCTATTTTATGATACACAAGGTTTAAACTTTAATGATAATAATTAATATGTTAATTGATGTATTTATTTGTATAGGTATAAAGCAAGGGGAATTCGGTTGGATTTTTGGTGATCTTGCTTATCTTTCATGTGAGAAAAGAAAGTTCTTTGAAACAATCGGAATGGAATTTGGAGTTCCGAGGTTTGGAAAGACTGGAATCACTGCTGGTAATGACCTCAATGAAGAAACTTTGGATGCTTTAAACAAACAGGCAAGCTTTTTATAGATTTTTAATTCTTAAGAGTATTGAATCATTTAGTATTTTGTAACTTTGAGTATCGACTTTAGCTTGGGCAGGAAGTTTCTCTTGAGAGAACTTTTCTGATTAGGGCAGGAGGATAATCATTTGGATTTCCTTTCTGATTTGTTCTTATTTCCATTTAGTAATCAAATAGCTTCCTAGATCTATATATCTCATATTTGAGTTTCATTAATCTGTTATTGGATTTTGGTTTCTATCAAAGAGGTTATGTGATGATCAAAATGCAAAATGAATCAATGGCTGATTTCATAAATACATACACTTTCAATGTTTAATATGCTCTAACAAGTCTTTTGGTTCCAGAATAAGATGCTTTTTGACTAATTAAGTGAAACAACTTAGAAGTTTTTTCTATGTTCTTAAGAAGATCAAGTGTCCTTGCAGAATTTCTCAACAGTTAAAAAATAAATCTAGACTCAGACATCTACATTTAGGGTTTAATGAATGCTTCAACCATGATTTCATAATCTCAATCCCTATTACAAATCGTCCATACATACCCCCAATCGAAATGAAAGATACAACATGATTTCATAATTTCATAAGTACAATCAGAAAACATAAAAAATTATGTTCTACCAGACCAGGGTTCGAAGAACCTGAAGAGAAACATCTCACAGGGGAGTTTGATTAACAGTATTTTGAGGGATTTTTCGACTCTTTTCTTAGGCAACTGTCATTATGTATACACGGTTAGCCAATCCTTTCTTCACCTTGAGGACAAGGTGAAAGTTTGGGATAAAAAGCAGAGAAAATGTTCGCAAGATGAAAGAAGGGGATAAAAACATTACATATAACTTGAGAAGCTTGAGATTTTACCTTGTGTTCGACTTAAGAAGCTTCAGTAGGTGAGAAACCCTTGAATGTGTTCAACTTAGCATCAGATTCATGGCTACCGAGCGCTTCTTCCCCTTGTGTCGACTTTCTTCTGCTCTTTCTCTTCTGTTACAACGTTATATGGCCAACCGGGAAGTTCACTTGGGTCGATGATCGATTCAACAGGAACACCTTAATCGGACCTAGTGCACGTAAATTTTAGCAGTCTTCAATGATGTCAGTTGAACCCACGGTCGTCGGCGAGGCGAAATCAGCCAGAGAAGTAACCTAACGATCGGAGGAGGAGACGTTGTCTTCAAGGGAAGGCGAGTCGAGGTCTCACCGTCGATAGAATCGTAGTAGAGAGTGAAGTGACTGATGAATAGTGAGTGTTAGATATTTTGTTAGTAACCTCGATTTTTGTGAAGAGATGCGCGCCTTTCACTAAAATTATAATGCGACATTTTGAGACGGCGCACATTTTACATTAAGTGCCCTCCGTGTTTTTAAGTTTTTTACATTAGACACTAACTCTAAGGGCACTCAATAAAACGCGACATATATACTTAAATTTTTTGAAGAGATGACATTTTTTTAATGTCACTCTCTCTTGCGTAACATAGATCAATGAGCGTCGTATTTTGCGCGTCGTAAAAGGCCTTTTTTCTTGTAGTGTTTTATACTAAAATATAAATACATATCATTAATCACATATGATTATTACAACATAAAATTATATAATAACATATTTGTCATTCCCTTCTTTTATCAGGTGAAAGTTTCAATTCAACAAATGAATCATATTGCAGTAACATAATTGAAGAATCTGAATATAAACCAGATGTCCCTATAGAATTTGTACCAGTTGTAAACAGTGTTTTCAAATCACTAAATTTGGCAGTAAAAATGTATACAGATTATGCAGAAATGGCAGGTTTTCATACAAGACTGAGTAGCCAATCAAAATACAATAGCCAAATAATAAAAGAAAAATATGTTATATGTAATAGGGGTGGCAAGGATAAACCAAAACCTTGTAATACGTTGGCTACAAGTTCTATCAAGAGGAAACCAAATTCAAACAAGATAATTACTGGGTGTACAACAAAGACTATATTTGAAAATGTTTATGGAACAACAGATTACAAAGTTAAGAAATTCTTTGAAATGCACAACCACTCACTGGAAAGTATCGAGGAAAGACCTTATACAACAAAAGCAAGAAATATGTCATATTCTGAAAAAGAGTTTGTAGTACGTGAATGAAAAGCTAAAATTGGTCACACAACGGCTCACAAAATACGAGCAGTTTTGAAAGGAGGATATGAATATGTAGGGGCGAAGGTAACAGACTAAAAAAACTTGAGGAGAAGAGTAAATAGAATCTTATGTTACAAGGATGCTCAAATAATGATAAACAAAATGAATGATCGTAGAGATCATTACCCAAATTATTCATTTGAGTTCCTACGTGATGGAGATCTGTTGGCTGCTATGTTTTGGGCAGATGAAAGACAAAAGGCTTTTTATGCAGAGTTTGGAGAAGTTATATCTTTTGATGCAAATTTTAGAACACACAAGTAAGTTAATGTATATAAATTCAAACATACTATTAATCAAATATGATTGTACTAAACACATTTTCTTTATATAGGTATAAAATGGTATTTGTTCCATTTATAGCAGTTGACCACCACAAGAAATCAGTTACTGTTGGTGTTGGGTTGCTGAGTAGCGAGACAATTGAGTCGTATGTATGGCTGCTTAAAGCTTCTCTTAGAGCTCATGAAGGGAAAGCACCAAAAATTGTTCTAACTGATCAAGATGCAACAATAAAACAAGCAGTGGAATCTGTCTTACCAAATTCAAGACACAGATTATGCATGTGACACATAATGAAAAAACTGCAAGCAAAGGTATAATAAAAATACATTATATAATCATATATGATTATATAGTATTATGACAGATGATTCATATATGACTTATCAGATATCATACTATATAACCATATATGATTAATCATATATGATTAACTATTCTAATAATATGAATTATCAGATACCATACTTACTGTATAAAAATATATGATTACATAGTATGTAATATGATAATACAGTATATAATCATATATGATTATATAATCATATTATTAAAATACTTAATCATATATGATTGATATAATGATATATAATTAAGTATTTTAGTAATATGATTATATAATCATATATGATTATATATGATTAATCATATATGATTATAATAATATAAGTTATCATATATCATACTATGATTATGATGATACAGGATATAATCATATATGATTATATAATACGATTATATAATAATATATGATTAATAATATATGATCAATCCTACATTACAATACATATATGATATATTATTAATCATATATGATTAAGCATACATATATGATATATGATTACATTACATATATGATATATGATTAATCATATATGATTAATCATACATGATATATCCTACATTACAGTAATCATATATGATTACAGTACATATATGATATATGATTAATCATACATGATATATCCTACATTACACTAATCATATATGATTACTCATATATGATATATCCAAATAGGTATATAATTTATACTTATATAAGCAAAGTTGTTCATTCATAGGTTACTGGCGATTTATTTATAAACAAAGACTTTAAGAAAAGATTTAACAAGCTTGTTTGGAGCATGCGTATCAAACCTGATGAATTTGAAAAGAAGTAGGATTTGAATATTAATGAATTCAATCGGGAAGATGAAAGATGGTTCAATGATATGTTTGAATTACGTGACAAATGGATACCTGCATACTTCAATGACACAAGAATGTCTGGATTGATGAAAACCACTTCAAGATAAGAAAGCATGAATTCCTTCTTCAACACTTACTCTCAATCTGAAAATTTAATTTTACATTTCATGATGAACTGTGACACAACAATTCAAAAACAAAGAAATACACAACAGGAGCTTGATCATCAAACAAAGAAGGCGGTATATAAATTTATTTCACCACGACCAATAGAAAAACATGCTGCAAAAGTTTATACAAGTACATTTTTTATGAAGTACATAAAGAAATCTATAAAGGTTCCTGGTACTGCCAATAAAAACATATTGGAACAAAAAATGGATGAGAGTTATACAAAGTGGAACAACTGAACAAAAACAGTGATCTAAAAACAAAATTTGAGGTAATATATTATTATTTTAAATTTTGTTGAATCAGCACATAATATAAAAAATATTCAGTTATAATTATAAAACACTTAATGCTTTAACCGCTTTTGAACAGGATAAAATAAAACTTCCAACCAATGATGTAAAATGTACTTGTGAACACTTCAACCGCTTTGGGACTTTGTACAGACATGCATTCAACATACTCATGAAACATGGAATTAAGGAGATACCTGAACAGTACATTGAGAATCGTTGGAGAAAGGATGTGATATCAATGCATTATAATTTTGGTAGACATGTATATGATATAGGAGACAGTGAAATTAACAGATCTGTCAATCAAGCATACTACAACTTTGAAGCATGTTTGGAATACGTAAGAAAAAATAAAGAAAAAATAGATTTGTTTGTTAAGAAAACAGAAAGCATGCTGAAGGAATATGAAAACGATCCTACAAATGAATTATAGAAGAATAGGACAGATGTTGAAGAGGTAGGAAAGCTTATGGGCATATCTATTCCAAAAGACATTAACATCAATGTTCCAAATTTTCAAAGCAATAAAGGATGCGGAAAGAAAAGTAGAATTCAAAGTGCAGCAGAAATAGCGTATAAAAATTCAAAGAAGCAAACAAGAAGATGCTCAGGATGTGGAGAAAGCGCTCCTCATAACTTGCGGACATGCCTAATCAAACTTGCAGCAAAATAATCATCAAAAGCTACATAGATATATACTGCTTTAATCAGTAATGAATAAGTCATAATGTTTTTTTCAAAATAATATACTTTTTGTTTAGTACACTTTACTCGTTTTATAAAATAGAATTTACTATGATTTTGTCTACTGGATTTAATCTACTTTGATAATTCTTTCTTTGATTTGATAATATATTCATTCATGATTAAACTTTTATTAAATGTTACTACAAGCATTTAAGATTACATATAACTATTATTCAATACATGTAATCATTACACATAACCATATACAATATTCATCTGTATAATCATAAAATATTATGTAATACTACTTCATATGTTTTTTTAATCATAAGTGATTAAAAATATGATTACACATAAAAACATCTAATCATTACATATAACCATATACAACAACATCGTTCCTAACAAATATACAACACTGCTCATAAAAAATCTAAAGATAACATATTCATCATCATAGAATAACATCAAACATGATAAAGTCTTCAATAACAAACAATTTCGCAAGTCTCAAATATCACATTCGCCATTTTCCAAGATTCTTGTTCTTCATATTCCTAGCTAGATTTTCATACAGATTGTAGCTGAATCCAAGAATTCTTTCACCATTACTTAGAAAGATTATCTCCATTGAGCATAACAAATCTTTACTACATATCTGATGTAGAGAAATGTTGTTCATCAAAAAGAAATATTCTTTAAATGAACAACATTCCTCTACTTCAAAGACATCTAGTAAAGATCTGATATGTTCAATGAAGATAAACTTTTTAAGTAATGGTGGAAGAGGCGTTCTTGGAGTTAGCTACAATCTGTATGAAAATCTAGCTACAAATAAAAGAACAAGAATCTTGAAAAAATGGGGAACATGTTATTAGATACAACAAAATTAGTTCTTTTAGACTTATAGACTCCATATTTTACCTGAAACAAAATGGAAGTTGTTTAGATCATAAATAAATAATGGTGATATATAAAAATTGAAGAAATTAATAAACAAAACTAACCATTTGGAAGTATAAGGACTCATCTTTGAAAAAATATAAGGGGTAGCTTGAGGCTACCCCTTTATACAAACATAATCACTTATCAAAAATACAATATATGGTTGTAAAAATCAGTTTTCATTTATAAAGAAAAGATTCTTCAATACAAACACTAAAAAAAAACTAAAATCTTACAAAGATAAGATTCTGTATGGTGATGTATTTCATGCAGTAAAGATAAGCTCACTTTTCAAGAAAAAGATATAATAAATTATAATGTGTTGTACAACAAATATAATCATTTATGATTACAAAAACATAAAAAAATAATCGATACAATCACTAATGGTTACATATAAGCAACATATAATCAATACTAAAAACATAAATTACATATAAAAATATAACATAATCACTTGTGATTAACATTCAATAACATAATTCACACAAACAAACTTACATAATAAAATCCACCAAAATACATATTGACTTGTTTTCCATCACCATGTTTTACATCATCATAAAAACAAACATTCTTCACAATATCCATAACATACATAACATAAACAAACTTGTTCTTATAACATCATCAATAAGAAAATATTCAATCAAAAAAAAATTGACAGCCTTCTTCTTATATTCCATTGAGCATCTTATGAATGCTTACCACGAATCTTTTGATCAAATTCTTGATACTCATATGCAGCTTTCAACACATCATCACGCTTTGTATTAATCTCAGAAGTTAAAATTGCTGCTGCATATTCATTCTCAACTTTTCCATAATTTTTTCTTGAGTACCACCTTCTTTTGGAAGACCACATTTCCATTTAGAACATTTTTCTCCAAAATAACTCTCCATATGTCTCATAGCAAAAACTCCACAATCCACTTTGTATAAACTGTCCTCGATGGCATTGTCAATCTTACTGGAGTAATATTTTTATTAGCCATTTCATTTGCTTTAACATGATCGATCTCTTTTCGATACTTCAAAAAAAGACTTTTTTCTGAAAATCATATATGATTTCAAGTCAGAAAAATATAAGTATAATAATTATAAAACATATCATATATGATTTCAAATCTAAAGAATAAATATCATTTAATTTGAAACTTACAAGAGGTTTAAAAACTGCACCATACTTATCATCGGAATCAGCATCATCTGGACCATTATCGATAACCTCAAAAGCACGTTTCTTCAGATTCATAACAATAAGGTATATGTGCTTATGCCTTAAAATCGGGAAAAATACCTAACATCAACATGTATAATATTATAAATAATATATATATATATATATATATATATATATATATATATATATATATATATATATATATAAATATACCATATCAACATCCTTCAAAACCTTCAAGTCTCTATCACCAGAAACACTGTGAGAGAAGCTGTCCTTGAAAACTTTATATTTTGTAGTTTCATTCAAATGAGTATACTCAAATGACAAAGTTTGTAATATAAGAAAATCATAAATGATTATATAATAACATGTAAATATTTAATAAAAAAATTATTAATGATTATCAACATATGAAAAGCAAAGAATAAAATAAAAACTCACAGTGTCAGAATTCATGAACAATCTGAGTGGAGAATTAACAACCTCTCTGAAGTTCTCTTGATGATTTAGTATACGAGACCATGAATCAAGAACACTAACATGAAAATGGGTTTTTTAAAAAAGACTTTCATAATTAGCTCTAAAACCAATAACATTTGTTTCCATAAGCAATACAATATCCCTGTATATATTTAATTAAATGTTATTTAAAATAAAAAATTATAATTATAAAAATAAAAAAAAAATTATATTAAAAAAAATTACCCTGGATTCCCTTGAAGATTGAAAAGCCATTCACAAACAACATTTTCTACTTGTGTCAAACAAGGTTTAAAATCAATTAACCTTTCCTTAAATGGTGACTTATAAACATAAGAAAACTTCATTTGTCTCTTTCCTTTGATATCCACTACTGATGTTGCTTCTTCATTTATATCTTTAGGTTTGCCAGAAACAGGTTTTGATGGTCCTTCTAATGTACCCAAAGGGGGTGCAAAAGAAACTGGACTAGCATCAATAACATCAACATTTGGAATAATACACTCTGGACCATCACTTGGTTTTCCCAAAATAACTCTATCTTTAATCTTTTTCTTTGTCATCTGTTCAGAAGAAATTTGACTTTGAGATGACTTCTTGGAACCTTCAGAATCTTGACTAAATCTAAGACTAAAACTTGGAACAATATCATTTTTCAATGATTGAGTCTCATTTGAATCCTTGTTTTTATTTGAACAATCTTCAACATTTTCTGCCTAATAAAATTATAAAAATCATATATGAATAATGTCACACCCCCGAACTAGACGACGGAAACGTCCGAGGGCTCGTGTGACTTTAATTGAATACCATCACAATGAATACACATGAATCATAACATAAACGTCACCATGCATCAATATATTACAACTGAATTTGTTCACATCAAGTACATTGTTTTACATTACACATTCATAACATAACTAGTTCGAGTGTTTTTAACATAACATCTAACATTACTTCTTATAAATCTTCCGCTTACCTGTTACCAGAGACTACAAGTTATTTTGGAAAAACGTCAACATATGAAATGTTGGTGAGTTCATAAGCAATGTTGTGATAAAAATGATTTGTATATTTTGTAAAACCCAGAAAATCCGATATTTTCTGAAAAGACTTTTGTTTATCAAAGTGTGAGTGTCACACCCCCGAACCAGACGGCGGAAACGTCCGGGGGCTGTCGTGACTCAATTGAATACCATAACATTGAATATATATGAAACATAACAACATTCGTCACCGTGCATTAATATATTACAACCAACAGTGTTTACATGTCATACATTGTTTAAACATTACATTCCCAAAAATTAAATTGTTTGATTCATACATAAATAAACTGCAACCGTCACTGAATATGATTTCCCTTGATTCACTGGTTCCCTGAGAATACAAGTATTTTGAAAAACGTCAACATATGAAATGTTGGTGAGTTCATAAGTAGTGTTTGAAATCGAATGTTTGTATTGTTTGAAAAACCACCAGAAAATCCGATATTTTCTGAAAAGAAAAGCTTTTGAAAACGTTTATGAAGATCCATAGGTATGCTTGTTTGTTTCTATACTTGTAAAAAAAATGTTCATTTAAGATGTATGCATTTCAAATCTGTATGTATTGAAAACCCTAGGAAAACCCGATGTTCTCCTAGTTCCTTGAATTACATGAAGTTACATTGAAACCATTGCATAGCGTATAGTGTCAGTCCCAGGCGATGTTGGAAGGTTCTCGAGCAGGATTATTTACTACAAACCCGCGTTACACAAACGCCCAGTTTATAGTTATACTAACGACCCCGAAGGCGTCGTCAGTACTAATAGCGTTATCCAATCGCCCTGACTAGGTGTCGTCCCGCATCCGAAGAGTAAGAGGACACGAAGGCCTCGATAACTCTATTAATCGGTTGGGGATAATATGTGTGCGAGGGGTCCCCGATCCGCCTCGTAAAATATGCAGACTTTTCTAGCAATACCAAGGACCCTTGGGGACCAGTGGTATACAAGCCATTGAAAGTCCCTCTACGTTGTGCCGAGTCGGTGAAACTCAACACTTCGTAGAAAATATGCGTCTTCGGGCCTTAAGATCAGGTCATTGGGCTAGCTAGGCTCAACGAACAAGATTTTACACTTGTGGGGCCCAAAGATGGTGCGTAGACGTCTGTGCACACTCGTATGTATATGTATTACCAAACGTTACTTGTATGAATCGTAGTGTCTGTCACAACTGTAAATTTTGAGCCATGTAATCTATACATTCAAGTTAATGTGAATCAAAAACTTCAATCAAACACAACATGCTAGTACTACAAATAGTCATCAAACAATTGGAGACCCTAGAAGTTCTTGTTAAGTCTATTTTAGACTAGAACTTCCTTATTGGATCCAAATGGGCCAATAAGCTTCCAATTAGACTATCATGGGCTTAGAACCCTAATTGGGCTCTAATTGGACCCACACTTATTTATTTCAACATTTTGGACCATGTTGGACCTAGAATGAAATAAATCACAAGCTTTGATCCATAATTTAACCTAACCTAGCCTAATAAAGCATAAAAATCACAATTTTATTTTATAAGGCCAATGATCACCCAAACTACCTCAAATATTGGGCTTAAGGGCCAAAAGGCCCAAAAAAAAAATCCTTTTTTTTCCCCACCATTCTCGGCCCAAGGCCCAAACTCAAGAGGATAAGAAGAGTGTGCACAGACGTCTACGCACCATCTTCGGGCCCCAAAAGTGTAAAATCTTGCTTGTTGGGTCTAGCTAGCCCAATGACCTGATCTTAAGGCCCGAAGACGCATATTTTTCTACGAGGTGTTGAGTTTCACCGACTTGGCACAACGTAGAGTGACTTTCAATGGCTTGTACCTCTGGTCCCCAAGGGTCCTTGGTATTGCTAGAAGAGTCTGCATATTTTACGAGGCGGGTCGGGGACCCCTCGCACGCATATTATCCCCAACCGATTAATAGAGTCATCGAGGCCTTCGTGTCCTCTTTCTCTTCGGATGTGGGACTACACCTAGTCAGGGCGATTGGATAACGCGATTAGTACTGACGACGCCTTCGGGAATCGTTAGTATATCTACAAACTGGGCGTTTGCGTAACGCGGGTTTGTAGTAAATAATCCTGCTCGAGAACCTTCCAACGTCGCCTGGGACTGACACTTCTATCTTTGTAATGGTTTCAACGCAACTTAATGGATTTCAAAGGAACTAGGGGAACATCGGGTTTTCCTAGGGTTTTCAATACATACAGATTTGAAATGCATACATCTTCAATGAACATTTTTTTACAAGTATAGAAACAAACAAGCATACCTATGGATCTTCACAAACGTTTTCAAAAGCTTTTCTTTTCAGAAAATATCGGATTTTCTGGTGGTTTCTCAAACAATACAAACATTCGATTTCAAACACTACTTATGAACTCACCAACATTTCATATGTTGACGCTTTTCAAAATACTTGTATTCTCAGGGAACCAGTGAATCAAGGGAAATCATATTCAGTGACGGTTGCAGTTTATTTTTGAATGAATGGAACAAATTAATTTTTGGGAATGTAATGTTTTAAACAATGTATGACATGTAAACACTAGTGGTTGTACTATGTAATGAATGGTGACGAATGTTGTTATGTTTCATATATATTCAATGTTATGGTATGCAATTGAGTCACGACAGCCCCCGGACGTTTCCGCCGTCTGGTTCGGGGGTGTGACAGGTTGGTATCAGAGCTTTGTTTATAGTGAACTAGCATGTCGAGCCATACATTGATATGCAACTATAAACCAAAAAGAAGGACTAACATAACTCTGAACAAAACAAGTAAATAAAATACACTTGCTTGCATTAGGAATAAGGACCTAACGCTGAATCAAACACAATAACACTGGTATCTCGGTTAATTCGGGACTGTTCTTAGTGATGCCAAGGGGCGAATGTAGCCTGATCAACTACATTCTCTCCAAAGTAAAACTAACACATGTCTTGATGAGATTGGGATGACTAGGTAACCTAAAACTATACCCTTTATCACCCAAAAAGAGAATGTTTGCTTAGTCTGTACAATAGTCGTAGCATCCTAGGATAATGTAGCATATTCACGTACTCGCGCAGACAGCATGGCTGGCTTTCATCACCCGGGAGACCCCTATTTCCCTAATCAGGGAAACAACGGGTGGCTAGAGGAGGAGGAGGAGCCTGAGGAGGAGCAGCAGGGTATCCAGTTTCATCAGGCCTTAGTAGCTCACGGGATGCTTGTGGATGAACCAGGAGAGAATCCAGGGGAAGCACACGATGTCGGACCCGATGAATACGTAGACACTGACTACGAATTTGGAGAGCTCGACGATGACGACGAAGACGGCCAGGTCGGGGACCAGGACCCCGTCCAGCCATGCGAGGACGAGGCATGACTAGATCACCCTGCTCCACCAGCGAACCCCCCAAGAGAGAACCGTTCCCTCGAAGCTGAGATCGCCGCACTGCGACAACAGCTGTATGCGATGGAGGCTCGGGCAGTGCAAGCAAAGCATGAGAGGGATGAGGTTATAGGAGACATGGCAGAGATGGCACAGCTACTGGCACAACATTTCGGCATATGACTTCAGCACCATCCTCCTGACGCAGCTCATCGCGGTTAGGGATAGACTTATCGTAGTAGATTATTAGGAACTATGTTATGTACTCTGGCTCTATGTTTAAGTGACTACACTACTCATGGAGCCGTTATGCTGTCGGATTAGTGTTACATATGTATGCTCTTACGAGCAAATTTTCTTGTACTAAATGCGGATAATATTAATAAACTTTTGTGTGTTTTGTTATGATATTACCAGTTGTTATGTGTTGAGATGTTATGATTGTATGCCCGATAGTAGTAATGTTTAGGTTAGCACCATACACCTAGTTAGTAGGATCACAACCTCACAGAAACCACGTACACTCAACATCTTTCCGTTTCATGACAGAAAGATGCCTCGCCCAGCTACTCGCGGAAATCCCGAACCAATCCCGCCCGAAGTTGACTCCACTGCTTTACAGGCAGCCGTGTCTGCTGCGGTCACAGCAGCTATGGCACAACTTCACCGAGGAAACAATGGAGGAGGCAATGGTCAAGGCTCCGGAAGTTCGAACAACGGGACGAACCAAGGACTCACTAAAATGTGCACCTACAAGGATTTTGCGAACGCCAAACCCCGAACTTTCAACGGCACTGGAGGAGTGATCGCGCTGAAACGATGGATCGAGAAGGTAGAGTCGGTATTCGAGATATGCGAGTGCCCCGAGCAGATGAAGGTGAAGTTCGCGGCCTGCACTTTCGTGGACCAAGCGCTCACTTGGTGGAATGGCCACGTAGAAGCTATGACGCTCCCTGTAGCCAACTCTATTCCCTGGGTAGAAATGAAAGAGATGTTGACGGCTGAGTACTGCCCCCGAGGCGAAATACAGAAGATGGAACAGGAACTATGGAATCTCACGGTGCAGAATGGGAACATCGATGCTTACATATCGAGATTCAGCGAACTATCCCTGTTGTGCCCGGGTATGATCACATCAGAAGGAAAGAAGATCGAACGATTCATCTGGGGACTGACATCCCCCATTCAAGGGAATGTGATAGCTGCAAACCCTGAAACTTTTGACAGTGCGAAGAGATTGGCAAAGAGGCTATATGATCATAACCACCAAAAGGGCGAGAAACCAGTAGAGACTGAGAAGAAGAAGGAGAGTGATGGTATGAAAGGATGGAACAACAAGAGGAAGGGGCGCCAGGGCCCCGAGACCTCTAAAAAGCAGCAAACAGTGGCAGTTAACGCTGTTACTGCGCCGATTCCAGTCACCTCACATGCTCCAGCCTCAGCTGCTTCAAATGCTTCAAGACCCTATTCCGGTAATGCTCCCAAGTGCAATAAGTGCAGTTTCCATCACCATGGAGAATGCAAGGAGTTCCATTGCACCAGTTGCAACCGAAGGGGACACACTGCAAGGTTCTGCAGGACTTATCCTTCTCAGAACCAGAGTCAGGGAAACAACCAGAACAACAACAACAACCACCGCAATACCAACAACACCAATGCCGGCGGCAACAACGCAGGGCCTAGCCACACCTGTTTCGGGTGTGGAAGGACGGGGCATTTCCGTCGAGATTGCCCTAACAACAACAACTCAGGAAACAGAGGAGCAGGAAGAATGATGACTATGGGTCAGAGTGATGCAGTTCAGGACCCCGCAGTTGTGACCGGTACGTTCCTCCTAAACCACACTTATGCATGCATCTTATTTGATACCGGAGCGGAGCGAAGTTTCGTAAGCGAGAAGTTTAAACATTTACTAAAACAACAACCCCAGAAGCTAAATGAAACCTATACGGTGGAAATGGCCAATGGGAAAACCGAATCCACTAGGGAAATCTACATCGGATGTACCCTAACCCTAAATCAACACGTCTTACGAATAGATCTGATGCCAGTATCAATTAGGAGTTTCGATGTGATTGTCGGCATGGATTGGTTAAGCCCCCACCATGCTGAGATTATGTGCCATGAGAAGGCCGTTCGCCTTCGTCTCCCAAATCACGAAACCCTAGTAATTTACGGAGATAAACCCAGTACGAATCTTCGTCTCATCTCGTGCATCAAAGCACAAAAAACACTTGCGAAAGAACAATTTGGCGTTCTTGGCTCACATAGTGGACAAGACCAAAGAAGAAACTAACATCCAAGACATTCCAGTAGCGTGTGAATTTCCGGACGTGTTTCCCGAAGATCTTCCAGGAGTACCCCCAGAGAGACAAGTTGAGTTCCGAATCGACCTAGTTCCAGGAGCAACTCCTCTCGCTAAATCACCATATCGGTTGGCACCTGCTGAAATGCAGGAATTGTCCAGCCAACTCAGTGAGCTTCTGGACAAGGGATTTATCCGACCTAGCTACTCGCCATGGGGAGCTCCGGTGCTCTTTGTCAAAAAGAAGGACGGATCTTTCAGAATGTGTATCGATTACAGAGAGTTGAATAAACTCACTGTTAAAAACTGCTACCCACTTCCCCGAATCGATGATCTATTCGACCAGCTCCAAGGAGCTAGTTATTTCTCCAAAATAGATCTACGGTTCGGATACCACCAACTCAAAGTCCGAGAAGAGGATATTCCAAAAACCGCTTTTCAAACCCGCTACGGACATTATGAATTCGTTGTAATGCCCTTCGGTCTGACAAATGCACCCGCCGCATTTATGGACCTAATGAATCGAATCTGTCGACCGTTCCTGGACAACTTCGTCATTGTGTTTATCGATGACATCCTCGTCTATTCTCGAAGCAAAGAGGAGCATGGCCAACATCTTCGACAAATCTTAGAGACTCTGCGAACGGAAAATCTTTACGCCAAACTCTCCAAGTATGAGTTCTGGCTCCGGAGTGTGAATTTCCTAGGCCACGTAGTTAGCCAAGACGGAATTCATGTGGATCCTTCTAAGGTCAAAGCTGTGGAAGGATGGGCAACTCCGACTACGCCCACCGAAATTCGTCAGTTCTTAGGCCTAGCAGGCTACTATAGGAGATTCATCCAAAACTTCTCTAAAATCGCCAAGCCACTTACCTTGCTTACGCAAAAGAGCGTGCCATTCAAGTGGACAGACCGACAAGAGATTGCGTTTCGAACCTTGAAGCAAGCTCTTTGTAGCGCTCCTGTACTATCTCTACCCGAAGGAACTGAAGATTTTGTAGTCTACTGTGACGCGTCGAATCAAGGCTTAGGTTGCGTTCTCATGCAACGTGGAAGAGTGATAGCATATGCGTCCCGCCAACTAAAGACGCACGAAGTAAATTACACGACCCATGACCTAGAACTGGGAGCCGTGGTCTTCGCTTTGAAAATTTGGAGGCACTACCTGTACGGTACAAAGTGCACCATCTTCACGGACCACAAGAGCCTCCAGCACATCTTGAATCAGAAGGAGCTGAACATGAGACAACGAAGATGGGTGGAATTGTTAAACGACTACGAATGCGAGATCAAGTACCATCCAGGCAAGGCCAACGTAGTAGCCGATGCCTTAAGTCGGAAGGAGTACTCTAATCGCCATACGAAAACACACTCGATAACCATTCAGTCTCATTTGGCCACTCAAATTGCACTAGCCCAGGCAGAGGCTATGAAAGCGGAAAATAGAACTAGCGAGGCATTGCGCGGAATGGAGAAGAACCTAGAAGTCAAGGAGAATGGGGTATACTACTTCATGAACCGTATTTGGGTCCCAAAAATCGGAGGATTTAGGGAGACTGTTATGAAGGAAGCCCACAAGACACGATACTCCATTCATCCCGGTTCGGACAAGATGTATTTGGACATCAAGCAACACTATTGGTGGCCTAACATGAAGGCGGAAATCGCGACTTATGTTGGTAAGTGCCTTACGTGCGCCAAAGTAAAAGTGGAATACCAGAAACCTTCCGGATTGTTACAGCAACCGGCAATCCCTGAGTGGAAATGGGAGGGGATTTCTATGGACTTCGTGACCAAGCTGCCCAAGACGTCGGACGGACTGGACACCATATGGGTAATAATCGACCGACTGACGAAATCTGCCCATTTCCTACCAATCAAAGAATCCTACAAGATGGAGAGACTGACGCGGTTGTACCTACGAGAGATCGTAAGACTCCATGGAGTGCCAAAATCTATCATCTCGGATAGGGACAGTAGGTTCACGTCACGGTTTTGGCAATCACTCCACAAAGCAATGGGAACTCATCTCGATATGAGCACCGCGTATCACCCACAAACGGACGGTCAAAGTGAACGAACCATCCAGACGCTCGAGGACATGCTTCGTGCTTGTGTGATAGACTTTGGAAAGTCTTGGGATACCCACCTGCCGTTGATTGAATTCTCATATAACAATAGTTATCATTCGAGCATCAAGGTGGCCCCGTTCGAAGCACTGTACGGGCGTAAATGTAGATCACCGTTATGTTGGGCTGAAGTAGGTGACACCCAGCTAGCAAGAACACATACGTCAAACAGGGCATTAACGGGACCGGAAATCATTCGCGAGACCACAGAAAAGATTGTCCAGATCAAAGCTCGATTACAAGCATCGCGTGACCGGCAAAAGAGCTACGCAGACAAACGACGAAAGCCCTTAGAGTTCCAGGTCGGTGATCGAGTATTGCTGAAAGTCTCACCCTGGAAAGGAGTTATACGTTTTGGAAAACGGGGAAAGCTAAACCCACGGTACATTGGACCTTTCGAAATCGTCGCCCGAATAGGTCCGGTAGCCTACAGACTACAACTACCCGCGGAGCTAAACGGTGTACACCCCGTGTTTCATGTCTCTAATCTGAAGAAGTGTCTATCAGATGAAACCCTTGTCATTCCTCTTGACGAAATCGAAATCAATGAGAATCTCTTGTTCGTCGAAGAACCAATCGAAATCATGGACAGGGAGGTGAAGCGTACTAAGCAAAGTCGCATCCCGATCTTGAAGGTACGGTGGAACGCAAAGCGTGGGCCAGAATTCACGTGGGAACGCGAAGATCAAATGAAGCAGAAGTACCCTCACCTATTCTAGCATTCTTAAATCTAACTTTCAAACAGAATTTCGGGACGAAATTCCCTCTAACGGGGGGATGATGTCACAACTGTAAATTTTGAGCCATGTAATCTATACATTCAAGTTAATGTGAATCAAAAACTTCAATCAAACACAACATGCTAGTACTACAAATAGTCATCAAACAATTGGAGACCCTAGAAGTTCTTGTTAAGTCTATTTTAGACTAGAACTTCCTTATTGGATCCAAATGGGCCAATAAGCTTCCAATTAGACTATCATGGGCTTAGAACCCTAATTGGGCTCTAATTGGACCCACACTTATTTATTTCAACATTTTGGACCATGTTGGACCTAGAATGAAATAAATCACAAGCTTTGATCCATAATTTAACCTAACCTAGCCTAATAAAGCATAAAAATCACAATTTTATTTTATAAGGCCAATGATCACCCAAACTACCTCAAATATTGGGCTTAAGGGCCAAAAGGCCCAAAAAAATCCTTTTTTTTTCCCACCATTCTCGGCCCAAGGCCCAAACTCAAGAGGATAAGAAGAGAAGTTGACTTTGGTTGCCACCTCATTATTGTCCATAGGGTATCCATGCAATATAGTCCATGTATCCATGCAACATCACTTCAAAATCACTTCTTCCTTCTCTCCTCTCTCACTCTCGGCCATACTCACACACACAAACTCACAAAAATCTCTCAACTCTCTCAAGAACACTCCCTTATTCTCCATCCAAAATCTCGAAAATTAGGAAGCATTCAAGAAGGTTCTTCCACAAAAATCATCATCTAAGGTAAGGTTTTGCTTGGATCTATGACTTGAATTCCTTATTTATCAAACATCTCTTCCTAATCCATGCAAAAATCATGATCTTGCACTCTAGAAACCCCCACAATCTCGAAAAGTTCATCAAGGAGTGCAAAGGCCAAAAATCACTTCATTTCTTCCAATCTTTCTTCAAAAACCGAATCAACACCCTAGGTGAGCTTCATACCCCCTATTTTCTGTTTTTATGAGTTTTGTGGGGGGGGGGGGGGAATACAAGTGAAAGTGTAGATCTATATGTGTTTTGTATGCCTTGTATGATTTCCATGCTTATATGTATGCTTTTATGTGTTTTTATCTTGGATCTAGCCTTAAAACCCCTCAAACCGAGATATAACTTATGTTTTATGATCTTAGCTTCAAATATATTTCTACACACAAAGTGTTTCAAGAAAAATGGCTAAGTGGTTTAGTAATAATTTTCTTTGGGTTAAAAACACAAATTTTGGGCCAAAAATGTGAAAAATACAAAATTAAGGGCCCAAATTGACATTTCACAGATTCTGATGGATGAAGTGTGCCAAAACAGTTTCCATAAAATTATTTCTGGAATTATACTCAATTAGAGGATTAAAAACATAAATTTCAAGCTTAATGGGCTAAAAATGACATTTTCGGCCCAATAAGGCCCATTATGCGAATTTTTCTGGTTTGGAGGGCCAAAACTGTGAATTTCTGTAAAACAGTGGACTATAAGTGTCCCAAATCCTTTTCAAAGGTTTAAAATGCTTTTTAAATTTAAAAAGGACCAAAGTTGCAAAAATTTTCCAATTTGGGCCAAAATTGTCAAAATTGCGAAAAGGAGGGCTAAAACCGAGAAAAACTGCATTTTCAGGGACTTAAACTGTTTTCTATGAAAAATAGCTGAAAAATATTAATTTCAATAATTTTTGGTGTTAAAATGTCAAGAAAAATAGTTCAAGGACCAAACCGGGAAGTATTTGATAAAAGGGTTGAAAATGTAAATTTTACAAACAATGAGGGGCTGAAAAACAGAAATATTTCAAGACTAATTCAATATGTACAATTTGATCAAATAATGGCACCGCGACTATCGATGAAATACAACTCATTACAATACCAAAAGTCGTTAAACGAATTGGCTCGGTCTCGAGCCAATGGAAATCTACAACTACTAACTCTTCGATACTACGATTCATACAAGTAACGTTTGGTAATACATATACATACGAGTGTGCACAGACGTCTACGCACCATCTTCGGGCCCCAAAAGTGTAAAATCTTGCTTGTTGGGCCTAGCTAGCCCAATGACCTGATCTTAAGGCCCAAAGACGCATATTTTTCTACGAGGTGTTGAGTTTCACCGACTTGGCACAACGTAGAGTGACTTTCAATGGCTTGTACCTCTGGTCCCCAAGGGTCCTTGGTATTGCTAGAAGAGTCTGCATATTTTACGAGGCGGGTCGGGGACCCCTCGCACGCATATTATCCCCAACCGATTAATAGAGTCATCGAGGCCTTCGTGTCCTCTTTCTCTTCGGATGTGGGACTACACCTAGTCAGGGCGATTGGATAACGCGATTAGTACTGACGACGCCTTCGGGAATCGTTAGTATATCTACAAACTGGGCGTTTGCGTAACGCGGGTTTGTAGTAAATAATCCTGCTCGAGAACCTTCCAACGTCGCCTGGGACTGACACTTCTATCTTTGTAATGGTTTCAACGCAACTTAATGGATTTCAAAGGAACTAGGGGAACATCGGGTTTTCCTAGGGTTTTCAATACATACAGATTTGAAATGCATACATCTTCAATGAACATTTTTTTTACAAGTATAGAAACAAACAAGCATACCTATGGATCTTCACAAACGTTTTCAAAAGCTTTTCTTTTCAGAAAATATCGGATTTTCTGGTGGTTTCTCAAACAATACAAACATTCGATTTCAAACACTACTTATGAACTCACCAACATTTCATATGTTGACGCTTTTCAAAATACTTGTATTCTCAGGGAACCAGTGAATCAAGGGAAATCATATTCAGTGACGGTTGCAGTTTATTTTTGAATGAATGGAACAAATTAATTTTTGGGAATGTAATGTTTTAAACAATGTATGACATGTAAACACTAGTGGTTGTACTATGTAATGAATGGTGACGAATGTTGTTATGTTTCATATATATTCAATGTTATGGTATGCAATTGAGTCACGACAGCCCCCGGACGTTTCCGCCGTCTGGTTCGGGGGTGTGACAGGTTGGTATCAGAGCTTTGTTTATAGTGAACTAGCATGTCGAGCCATACATTGATATGCAACTATAAACCAAAAAGAAGGACTAACATAACTCTGAACAAAACAAGTAAATAAAATACACTTGCTTGCATTAGGAATAAGGACCTAACGCTGAATCAAACACAATAACACTGGTATCTCGGTTAATTCGGGACTGTTCTTAGTGATGCCAAGGGGCGAATGTAGCCTGATCAACTACATTCTCTCCAAAGTAAAACTAACACATGTCTTGATGAGATTGGGATGACTAGGTAACCTAAAACTATACCCTTTATCACCCAAAAAGAGAATGTTTGCTTAGTCTGTACAATAGTCGTAGCATCCTAGGATAATGTAGCATATTCACGTACTCGCGCAGACAGCATGGCTGGCTTTCATCACCCGGGAGACCCCTATTTCCCTAATCAGGGAAACAACGGGTGGCTAGAGGAGGAGGAGGAGCCTGAGGAGGAGCAGCAGGGTATCCAGTTTCATCAGGCCTTAGTAGCTCACGGGATGCTTGTGGATGAACCAGGAGAGAATCCAGGGGAAGCACACGATGTCGGACCCGATGAATACGTAGACACTGACTACGAATTTGGAGAGCTCGACGATGACGACGAAGACGGCCAGGTCGGGGACCAGGACCCCGTCCAGCCATGCGAGGACGAGGCATGACTAGATCACCCTGCTCCACCAGCGAACCCCCCAAGAGAGAACCGTTCCCTCGAAGCTGAGATCGCCGCACTGCGACAACAGCTGTATGCGATGGAGGCTCGGGCAGTGCAAGCAGAGCATGAGAGGGATGAGGTTATAGGAGACATGGCAGAGATGGCACAGCTACTGGCACAACATTTCGGCATATGACTTCAGCACCATCCTCCTGACGCAGCTCATCGCGGTTAGGGATAGACTTATCGTAGTAGATTATTAGGAACTATGTTATGTACTCTGGCTCTATGTTTAAGTGACTACACTACTCATGGAGCCGTTATGCTGTCGGATTAGTGTTACATATGTATGCTCTTACGAGCAAATTTTCTTGTACTAAATGCGGATAATATTAATAAACTTTTGTGTGTTTTGTTATGATATTACCAGTTGTTATGTGTTGAGATGTTATGATTGTATGCCCGATAGTAGTAATGTTTAGGTTAGCACCATACACCTAGTTAGTAGGATCACAACCTCACAGAAACCACGTACACTCAACATCTTTCCGTTTCATGACAGAAAGATGCCTCGCCCAGCTACTCGCGGAAATCCCGAACCAATCCCGCCCGAAGTTGACTCCACTGCTTTCCAGGCAGCCGTGTCTGCTGCGGTCACAGCAGCTATGGCACAACTTCACCGAGGAAACAATGGAGGAGGCAATGGTCAAGGCTCCGGAAGTTCGAACAACGGGACGAACCAAGGACTCACTAAAACGTGCACCTACAAGGATTTTGCGAACGCCAAACCCCGAACTTTCAACGGCACTGGAGGAGTGATCGCGCTGAAACGATGGATCGATAAGGTAGAGTCGGTATTCGAGATATGCGAGTGCCCCGAGCAGATGAAGGTGAAGTTCGCGGCCTGCACTTTCGTGGACCAAGCGCTCACTTGGTGGAATGGCCACGTAGAAGCTATGACGCTCCCTGTAGCCAACTCTATTCCCTGGGTAGAAATGAAAGAGATGTTGACGGCTGAGTACTGCCCCCGAGGCGAAATACAGAAGATGGAACAGGAACTATGGAATCTCACGGTGCAGAATGGGAACATCGATGCTTACATATCGAGATTCAGCGAACTATCCCTGTTGTGCCCGGGTATGATCACATCAGAAGGAAAGAAGATCGAACGATTCATCTGGGGACTGACATCCCCCATTCAAGGGAATGTGATAGCTGCAAACCCTGAAACTTTTGACAGTGCGAAGAGATTGGCAAAGAGGCTATATGATCATAACCACCAAAAGGGCGAGAAACCAGTAGAGACTGAGAAGAAGAAGGAGAGTGATGGTATGAAAGGATGGAACAACAAGAGGAAGGGGCGCCAGGGCCCCGAGACCTCTAAAAAGCAGCAAACAGTGGCAGTTAACGCTGTTACTGCGCCGATTCCAGTCACCTCACATGCTCCAGCCTCAGCTGCTTCAAATGCTTCAAGACCCTATTCCGGTAATGCTCCCAAGTGCAATAAGTGCAGTTTCCATCACCATGGAGAATGCAAGGAGTTCCATTGCACCAGTTGCAACCGAAGGGGACACACTGCAAGGTTCTGCAGGACTTATCCTTCTCAGAACCAGAGTCAGGGAAACAACCAGAACAACAACAACAACCACCGCAATACCAACAACACCAATGCCGGCGGCAACAACGCAGGGCCTAGCCACACCTGTTTCGGGTGTGGAAGGACGGGGCATTTCCGTCGAGATTGCCCTAACAACAACAACTCAGGAAACAGAGGAGCAGGAAGAATGATGACTATGGGTCAGAGTGATGCAGTTCAGGACCCCGCAGTTGTGACCGGTACGTTCCTCCTAAACCACACTTATGCATGCATCTTATTTGATACCGGAGCGGAGCGAAGTTTCGTAAGCGAGAAGTTTAAACATTTACTAAAACAACAACCCCAGAAGCTAAATGAAACCTATACGGTGGAAATGGCCAATGGGAAAACCGAATCCACTAGGGAAATCTACATCGGATGTACCCTAACCCTAAATCAACACGTCTTACGAATAGATCTGATGCCAGTATCAATTAGGAGTTTCGATGTGATTGTCGGCATGGATTGGTTAAGCCCCCACCATGCTGAGATTATGTGCCATGAGAAGGCCGTTCGCCTTCGTCTCCCAAATCACGAAACCCTAGTAATTTACGGAGATAAACCCAGTACAAATCTTCGTCTCATCTCGTGCATCAAAACACAAAAAACACTTGCGAAAGAACAATTTGGCGTTCTTGGCTCACATAGTGGACAAGACCAAAGAAGAAACTAACATCCAAGACATTCCAGTAGCGTGTGAATTTCCGGACGTGTTTCCCGAAGATCTTCCAGGAGTACCCCCAGAGAGACAGGTTGAGTTCCGAATCGACCTAGTTCCAGGAGCAACTCCTCTCGCTAAATCACCATATCGGTTGGCACCTGCTGAAATGCAGGAATTGTCCAGCCAACTCAGTGAGCTTCTGGACAAGGGATTTATCCGACCTAGCTACTCGCCATGGGGAGCTCCGGTGCTCTTTGTCAAAAAGAAGGACGGATCTTTCAGAATGTGTATCGATTACAGAGAGTTGAATAAACTCACTGTTAAAAACCGCTACCCACTTCCCCGAATCGATGATCTATTCGACCAGCTCCAAGGAGCTAGTTATTTCTCCAAAATAGATCTACGGTTCGGATACCACCAACTCAAAGTCCGAGAAGAGGATATTCCAAAAACCGCTTTTCAAACCCGCTACGGACATTATGAATTCGTTGTAATGCCCTTCGGTCTGACAAATGCACCCGCCGCATTTATGGACCTAATGAATCGAATCTGTCGACCGTTCCTGGACAACTTCGTCATTGTGTTTATCGATGACATCCTCGTCTATTCTCGAAGCAAAGAGGAGCATGGCCAACATCTTCGACAAATCTTAGAGACTCTGCGAACGGAAAATCTTTACGCCAAACTCTCCAAGTGTGAGTTCTGGCTCCGGAGTGTGAATTTCCTAGGCCACGTAGTTAGCCAAGACGGAATTCATGTGGATCCTTCTAAGGTCAAAGCTGTGGAAGGATGGGCAACTCCGACTACGCCCACCGAAATTCGTCAGTTCTTAGGCCTAGCAGGCTACTATAGGAGATTCATCCAAAACTTCTCTAAAATCGCCAAGCCACTTACCTTGCTTACGCAAAAGAGCGTGCCATTCAAGTGGACAGACCGACAAGAGATTGCGTTTCGAACCTTGAAGCAAGCTCTTTGTAGCGCTCCTGTACTATCTCTACCCGAAGGAACTGAAGATTTTGTAGTCTACTGTGACGCGTCGAATCAAGGCTTAGGTTGCGTTCTCATGCAACGTGGAAGAGTGATAGCATATGCGTCCCGCCAACTAAAGACGCACGAAGTAAATTACACGACCCATGACCTAGAACTGGGAGCCGTGGTCTTCGCTTTGAAAATTTGGAGGCACTACCTGTACGGTACAAAGTGCACCATCTTCACGGACCACAAGAGCCTCCAGCACATCTTGAATCAGAAGGAGCTGAACATGAGACAACGAAGATGGGTGGAATTGTTAAACGACTACGAATGCGAGATCAAGTACCATCCAGGCAAGGCCAACGTAGTAGCCGATGCCTTAAGTCGGAAGGAGTACTCTAATCGCCGTACGAAAACACACTCGATAACCATTCAGTCTCATTTGGCCACTCAAATTGCACTAGCCCAGGCAGAGGCTATGAAAGCGGAAAATAGAACTAGCGAGGCATTGCGCGGAATGGAGAAGAACCTAGAAGTCAAGGAGAATGGGGTATACTACTTCATGAACCGTATTTGGGTCCCAAAAATCGGAGGATTTAGGGAGACTGTTATGAAGGAAGCCCACAAGACACGATACTCCATTCATCCCGGTTCGGACAAGATGTATTTGGACATCAAGCAACACTATTGGTGGCCTAACATGAAGGCGGAAATCGCGACTTATGTTGGTAAGTGCCTTACGTGCGCCAAAGTAAAAGTGGAATACCAGAAACCTTCCGGATTGTTACAGCAACCGGCAATCCCTGAGTGGAAATGGGAGGGGATTTCTATGGACTTCGTGACCAAGCTGCCCAAGACGTCGGACGGACTGGACACCATATGGGTAATAATCGACCGACTGACGAAATCTGCCCATTTCCTACCAATCAAAGAATCCTACAAGATGGAGAGACTGACGCGGTTGTACCTACGAGAGATCGTAAGACTCCATGGAGTGCCAAAATCTATCATCTCGGATAGGGACAGTAGGTTCACGTCACGGTTTTGGCAATCACTCCACAAAGCAATGGGAACTCATCTCGATATGAGCACCGCGTATCACCCACAAACGGACGGTCAAAGTGAACGAACCATCCAGACGCTCGAGGACATGCTTCGTGCTTGTGTGATAGACTTTGGAAAGTCTTGGGATACCCACCTGCCGTTGATTGAATTCTCATATAACAATAGTTATCATTCGAGCATCAAGGTGGCCCCGTTCGAAGCACTGTACGGGCGTAAATGTAGATCACCGTTATGTTGGGCTGAAGTAGGTGACACCCAGCTAGCAAGAACACATACGTCAAACAGGGCATTAACGGGACCGGAAATCATTCGCGAGACCACAGAAAAGATTGTCCAGATCAAAGCTCGATTACAAGCATCGCGTGACCGGCAAAAGAGCTACGCAGACAAACGACGAAAGCCCTTAGAGTTCCAGGTCGGTGATCGAGTATTGCTGAAAGTCTCACCCTGGAAAGGAGTTATACGTTTTGGAAAACGGGGAAAGCTAAACCCACGGTACATTGGACCTTTCGAAATCGTCGCCCGAATAGGTCCGGTAGCCTACAGACTACAACTACCCGCGGAGCTAAACGGTGTACACCCCGTGTTTCATGTCTCTAATCTGAAGAAGTGTCTATCAGATGAAACCCTTGTCATTCCTCTTGACGAAATCGAAATCAATGAGAATCTCCTGTTCGTCGAAGAACCAATCGAAATCATGGACAGGGAGGTGAAGCGTACTAAGCAAAGTCGCATCCCGATCGTGAAGGTACGGTGGAACGCAAAGCGTGGGCCAGAATTCACGTGGGAACGCGAAGATCAAATGAAGCAGAAGTACCCTCACCTATTCTAGCATTCTTAAATCTAACTTTCAAACAGAATTTCGGGACGAAATTCCCTCTAACGGGGGGATGATGTCACAACTGTAAATTTTGAGCCATGTAATCTATACATTCAAGTTAATGTGAATCAAAAACTTCAATCAAACACAACATGCTAGTACTACAAATAGTCATCAAACAATTGGAGACCCTAGAAGTTCTTGTTAAGTCTATTTTAGACTAGAACTTCCTTATTGGATCCAAATGGGCCAATAAGCTTCCAATTAGACTATCATGGGCTTAGAACCCTAATTGGGCTCTAATTGGACCCACACTTATTTATTTCAACATTTTGGACCATGTTGGACCTAGAATGAAATAAATCACAAGCTTTGATCCATAATTTAACCTAACCTAGCCTAATAAAGCATAAAAATCACAATTTTATTTTATAAGGCCAATGATCACCCAAACTACCTCAAATATTGGGCTTAAGGGCCAAAAGGCCCAAAAAAAATCCTTTTTTTTCCCACCATTCTCGGCCCAAGGCCCAAACTCAAGAGGATAAGAAGAGAAGTTGACTTTGGTTGCCACCTCATTATTGTCCATAGGGTATCCATGCAATATAGTCCATGTATCCATGCAACATCACTTCAAAATCACTTCTTCCTTCTCTCCTCTCTCACTCTCGGCCATACTCACACACACAAACTCACAAAAATCTCTCAACTCTCTCAAGAACACTCCCTTATTCTCCATCCAAAATCTCGAAAATTAGGAAGCATTCAAGAAGGTTCTTCCACAAAAATCATCATCTAAGGTAAGGTTTTGCTTGGATCTATGACTTGAATTCCTTATTTATCAAACATCTCTTCCTAATCCATGCAAAAATCATGATCTTGCACTCTAGAAACCCCCACAATCTCGAAAAGTTCATCAAGGAGTGCAAAGGCCAAAAATCACTTCATTTCTTCCAATCTTTCTTCAAAAACCGAATCAACACCCTAGGTGAGCTTCATACCCCCTATTTTCTGTTTTTATGAGTTTTGTGGGGGGGGGGGGGGAATACAAGTGAAAGTGTAGATCTATATGTGTTTTGTATGCCTTGTATGATTTCCATGCTTATATGTATGCTTTTATGTGTTTTTATGTTGGATCTAGCCTTAAAACCCCTCAAACCGAGATATAACTTATGTTTTATGATCTTAGCTTCAAATATATTTCTACACACAAAGTGTTTCAAGAAAAATGGCTAAGTGGTTTAGTAATAATTTTCTTTGGGTTAAAAACACAAATTTTGGGCCAAAAATGTGAAAAATACAAAATTAAGGGCCCAAATTGACATTTCACAGATTCTGATGGATGAAGTGTGCCAAAACAGTTTCCATAAAATTATTTCTGGAATTATACTCAATTAGAGGATTAAAAACATAAATTTCAAGCTTAATGGGCTAAAAATGACATTTTCGGCCCAATAAGGCCCATTATGCGAATTTTTCTGGTTTGGAGGGCCAAAACTGTGAATTTCTGTAAAACAGTGGACTATAAGTGTCCCAAATCCTTTTCAAAGGTTTAAAATGCTTTTTAAATTTAAAAAGGACCAAAGTTGCAAAAATTTTCCAATTTGGGCCAAAATTGTCAAAATTGCGAAAAGGAGGGCTAAAACCGAGAAAAACTGCATTTTCAGGGACTTAAACTGTTTTCTATGAAAAATAGCTGAAAAATATTAATTTCAATAATTTTTGGTGTTAAAATGTCAAGAAAAATAGTTCAAGGACCAAACCGGGAAGTATTTGATAAAAGGGTTGAAAATGTAAATTTTACAAACAATGAGGGGCTGAAAAACAGAAATATTTCAAGACTAATTCAATATGTACAATTTGATCAAATAATGGCACCGCGACTATCGATGAAATACAACTCATTACAATACCAAAAGTCGTTAAACGAATTGGCTCGGTCTCGAGTCAATGGAAATCTACAACTACTAACTCTTCGATACTACGATTCATACAAGTAACGTTTGGTAATACATATACATACGAGTGTGCACAGACGTCTACGCACCATCTTCGGGCCCCAAAAGTGTAAAATCTTGCTTGTTGGGCCTAGCTAGCCCAATGACCTGATCTTAAGGCCCGAAGACGCATATTTTTCTACGAGGTGTTGAGTTTCACCGACTTGGCACAACGTAGAGTGACTTTCAATGGCTTGTACCTCTGGTCCCCAAGGGTCCTTGGTATTGCTAGAAGAGTCTGCATATTTTACGAGGCGGGTCGGGGACCCCTCGCACGCATATTATCCCCAACCGATTAATAGAGTCATCGAGGCCTTCGTGTCCTCTTTCTCTTCGGATGTGGGACTACACCTAGTCAGGGCGATTGGATAACGCGATTAGTACTGACGACGCCTTCGGGAATCGTTAGTATATCTACAAACTGGGCGTTTGCGTAACGCGGGTTTGTAGTAAATAATCCTGCTCGAGAACCTTCCAACGTCGCCTGGGACTGACACTTCTATCTTTGTAATGGTTTCAACGCAACTTAATGGATTTCAAAGGAACTAGGGGAACATCGGGTTTTCCTAGGGTTTTCAATACATACAGATTTAAAATACATACATCTTCAATGAACATTTTTTTTACAAGTATAGAAACAAACAAGCATACCTATGGATCTTCACAAACGTTTTCAAAAGCTTTTCTTTTCAGAAAATATCGGATTTTCTGGTGGTTTCTCAAACAATACAAACATTCGATTTCAAACACTACTTATGAACTCACCAACATTTCATATGTTGACGTTTTTCAAAATACTTGTATTCTCAGGGAACCAGTGAATCAAGGGAAATCATATTCAGTGACGGTTGCAGTTTATTTTTGAATGAATGGAACAAATTAATTTTTGGGAATGTAATGTTTTAAACAATGTATGACATGTAAACACTACTGGTTGTACTATGTAATGAATGGTGACGAATGTTGTTATGTTTCATATATATTCAATGTTATGGTATGCAATTGAGTCACAACAGCCCCCGGACGTTTCCGCCGTCTGGTTTGGGGGTGTGACAGTGTCGTAGTGTTAGTAGTTGTAGATTTCTATTGGCTCGAGACCGAGCCAATTCGTTTAACAACGACTTTTCGTATTGTAATGTATTGTATTTCGTCGATATCCGCGGTGCCATTATTTGATCAAATTGTACATATTGAATTAGCCTTGAAATATTTCTGTTTTTCAGCCCCTCATTGTTTGTAAAATTTACATTTTCAACCCATTTATTAAATACTTCCCGGTTTGGTCCTTGAACTAATTTTCTTGACATTTTAACACCAAAAATTATTGAAATTAATATTTTTCAGCATATTTTTCATAGAAAACAGTTTAAGTCCCTGAAAATGCAGTTTTCTCGGTTTTAATCCCTTCATTTCGCAACTTTGACAATTTTGGCCCAAATTGGAAATTTTTTGCAACTTTGGTCCTTTTTAATGTAAAAAGCATTTTAAACCTTTGAAAAGGATTTGGAACACTTATAGTCCACTGTTTTACAGAAAATCACAGTTTTGGCCCTCCAAAACAGAAAAATTCGCATAATGGGCCTCATTGGGCCGAAATTTTCATTTTTAGCCCATTAAGCTTGAAATTTATGTTTTTAATCCTCTAATTGAGTATAATTCCAGAAATAGTTCTATGGAAACTGTTTTGGAACACTTCATCCATCAGAATCTGTGAAATGTCAATTTGGGCCCTTAATTTTGTATTTTTCACATTTTAGGCCCAAAATTTGTGTTTTTAACCCAAAGAAAATTATTACTAAACCACTTAGCCATTTTTCTTGAAACACTTTGTATGTAGAAATATATTTGAAGCTAAGATCATAAAACATAAGTTATATCTCGGTTTTGAGGGGTTTTATGGCTAGATCCAACATTAAAACACATAAAAGCATACATATAAGCATGGAAATCATACAAGGCATACAAACACATATAGATCTACACTTTCACTTGTATTCCCCCCCCCCCCCCCCCACAAAACTCATAAAAACATAAAATAGTGGGTATGAAGCTCACCTTAGGGGGGTAGTTTCGGTTCTTGAAGAAAAGATGGAAGATAGTTTGGTGATTTTCGGCCCTAGCACCCCTTGATGAAGATCTCGAGTTTATGGAGTTTTCTAGGAGTATATCACCAAAGAAACTTGTTTAGAATAAGATATCTCATGTGAGAGGGGAGTTTTGAAGCTTAGGCATGGAAAAACTTACCAAAGGATGGTGATAACCTTGAAGAATCCTCTTGAAACACAAGAAAAATTTCGAGACTTTGAATGGAGAGGAAGAGAGAAGTCTTGAGTGATTTAGAGAGATTTTTGTGAGATGTGTGTGTGTGTGTGTAAACTCTCGGCCAAAACAAGAAGGAAGAGGGAGGGAGAGAAGAAAAGACCTTGAGGTGATGTTTGCATGGAAGAATGAGAATGCATGGATGTTTGAAGGGTAATGCCTAAATATCCTTCATACAAAGATGATGTGTCATGAAAAAGTCAACTCCTCCCCCTTTTTTTTTAGCTTGGGCCGAATGGTGGGGAAAAGGGGATGTTTGGGCCATGAATGCTTAAGCCCAATTTTTCATGGTTAAATTGGGTGATTTTTGGTCCAAATAAATATAAAGGTGATTTTTATGACTTGTTAGGGTCAAATTAGGTTAATTATGGTTCATAGTCATTAATTTATTTCATTCTAGGCCCAATATGGCCCAAAATGTTGAAATAATTTAGTGTGGGTCCAATTAGAGCCCAATTAGGGTTCTAAGCCCATGGTAGTCTAATTGGAAGCTTATTGGTCCATTTGGATCCAATAGGGGAGTCCTAATCCAAAATGGACTTAACAAGGACTTCTAGGGTTTTCCAATTGTTTGATGACTACTTGTAGTACTTGTATGATGTATTTGATTGAAGTTTTTGATTCACATTAACTTGAATGTATAGATTACATGGCTCAAAATTTCCAGTTGTGACATCATCCCCCGTTAGAGGGAATTTCGTCCCGAAATTCTGTTTGAAAGCTAGATTTGAGAATGCTAGAATAGGTGAGGGTACTTCTGCTTCATTTGATCTTCGCGTTCCCACGTGAATTCTGGCCCACGCTTTGCGTTCCACCGTACCTTCACGATCGGGATGCGGCTCTGCTTAGTACGCTTCACCTCCCTGTCCATGATTTCGATTGGTTCTTCGACGAACAGGAGATTCTCATTAATTTCGATTTCGTCAAGAGGAATGACAAGGGTTTCATCTGATAGGCACTTTTTCAGATTAGAGACATGAAACACGGGGTGTACACCGTTTAGCTCCTCGGGTAGTTGTAGTCTGTAGGTTACCGGGCCTATTCGGGCGACGATTTCGAAAGGTCCAATGTATCGCGGGTTCAGCTTTCCCCGTTTTCCGAAACGTATAACCCCTTTCCAGGGTGAGACCTTCAACAATACTCGATCACCGACCTGGAATTCTAAGGGCTTTCGCCGTTTATCAGCGTAGCTCTTTTGCCGGTCACGCGATGCTTGTAATCGAGCTTTGATCTGGACAATCTTTTCTGTGGTCTCGCGAATGATTTCCGGTCCCGTTAATGCCCTGTTTGACGTATGTGTTCTTGCTAGCTGGGTGTCACCTACTTCAGCCCAACATAATGGTGACCTACATTTACGCCCGTACAGTGCTTCGAAAGGGGCCACCTTGATGCTCGAATGGTAACTATTGTTATATGAGAATTCGATCAACGGTAGGTGGGTATCCCAAGACTTTCCGAAGTCTATCACACAAGCACGAAGCATGTCTTCAAGCATTTGAATGGTTCTCTCACTTTGACCGTCCGTTTGTGGGTGATAAGCGATGCTCATATCGAGATGAGTTCCCATTGCCTTGTGGAGCGATTGCCAAAAGCGCGATGTGAACCTACTGTCCCTATCCGAGATGATAGATTTTGGCACTCCATGGAGTCTTACGATCTCTCGTAGGTACAACCGCGTCAGTCTCTCCATCTTGTAGGACTCTTTGATTGGCAGGAAATGGGCAGATTTCGTCAGTCGGTCGATTATTACCCATATGGTGTCCAATCCGTCCGACGTCTTGGGCAGTTTGGTCACGAAATCCATAGAAATTCCTTCCCATTTCCACTCAGGGATTGCCGGTTGTTGTAACAGGCCTGAATGTTTCTGGTATTCCACCTTTACCCTGGCGCACGTAAGGCACTTACTAACATAGGTCGCGATTTCCGCCTTCATGTTAGGCCACCAATAGTGTTGCTTAATGTCCAAATACATCTTGTCCGAACCGGGATGAATGGAGTATCGTGTCTTGTGGGCTTCCTTCATAACGGTCTCCCTAAACCCTCCGATTTTTGGGACCCAAATACGGTTCATGAAGTAGTATACCCCATTCTCCCTGACTTCCAAGTTCTTCTCCATTCCGCGTAATGCCTCGCTAGTTCTATTTTCCGCTTTCATAGCCTCTGCCTGGACTGATGCAATTTGAGCGGCCAAATGAGACTGAATGGTTATCGAGTGCGTTTTCGTACGGCGATTAGAGTACTCCTTCCGACTTAAGGCATCGGCTACTACGTTGGCCTTGCCTGGATGGTACTTGATCTCGCATTCATAGTCGTTTAACAATTCCACCCATCTTCGTTGTCTCATGTTCAGCTCCTTCTGATTCAAGATGTGCTGGAGGCTCTTGTGGTCCGTGAAGATGGTGCACTTTGTACCGTACAGGTAGTGCCTCCAAATTTTTAGAGCGAAGACCACGGCTCCCAGTTCTAGGTCATGGGTCGTGTAATTTACTTCGTGCGTCTTTAGTTGACGGGACGCATATGCTATCACTCTTCCACGTTGCATGAGAACGCAACCTAAGCCTTGATTCGACGCGTCACAGTAGACTACAAAATCTTCCGTTCCTTCGGGTAGAGATAGCACAGGAGCGCTACAGAGAGCTTGCTTCAAGGTTCGAAACGCAATCTCTTGTCGGTCGGTCCACTTGAACGACACGCCCTTTTGCGTAAGCAAGGTAAGCGGCTTGGCGATCTTAGAGAAGTTTTGGATGAATCTCCTATAGTAACCTGCTAGGCCTAAAAACTGACGAATTTCTGTGGGCGTAGTCGGAGTTGCCCATCCCTCCACAGCTTTGACCTTAGTGGGGTCCACATGAATTCCATCTTGGCTAACTACGTGACCTAGAAAATTCACGCTCCGTAGCCAAAACTCACACTTAGAGAGTTTGGCGTAAAGCTTTTCCGATCGTAGCGTCTCTAGGACTTGTCGGAGATGTTGGCCATGCTCCTCTTTGTTTCGAGAATAGACGAGGATATCATCGATAAACACAATGACGAAGTTGTGCAGGAATGGTCGACAGATTCGATTCATTAGGTCCATAAATGCGGCAGGTGCATTTGTTAGACCGAAGGGCATTACGACGAATTCATAATGTCCGTAGCGGGTTCGAAATGCGGTTTTAGGAATATCTTCTTCTCGGACTTTGAGTTGGTGGTATCCGGACCGTAGATCTAGTTTAGAAAAATAGCTAGCTCCTTGGAGCTGGTCGAATAGATCATCGATTCGCGGGAGTGGGTAGCGGTTTTTAACAGTGAGTTTGTTTAACTCTCTGTAATCGATGCACATTCTGAAAGATCCATCCTTCTTTTTGACAAGGAGCACCGGAGCTCCCCATGGCGAGTAGCTAGGTCGGATAAATCCCTTGTCCAGAAGCTCACTGAGTTGGCTGGACAATTCCTGCATTTCAGCAGGTGCCAACCGATATGGTGATTTAGCGAGGGGAGTTGCTCCTGGAACGAGGTCGATTCGGAACTCAACCTGTCTCTCTGGGGGTACTCCCGGAAGATCTTCGGGAAACACGTCCGGAAATTCACACGCTACTGGAATGTCTTGGATGTTAGTTTCTTCTTTGGTCTTGTCCACTATGTGAGCTAAGAACGCCAAATTGTTCTTTCGCAAGTGTTTTTGTGCTTTGATGCACGAGATGAGACGAAGATTCGTACTGGGTTTATCTCCGTAAATTACTAGGGTTTCGTGATTTGGGAGACGAAGGCGAACGGCCTTCTCGTGGCACATAATCTCAGCATGGTGGGGGCTTAACCAATCCATGCCGATAATCACATCGAAACTCCTAATTGATACTGGCATCAGATCTATTCGTAAGACGTGTTGATTTAGGGTTAGGGTACATCCGATGTAGATTTCCCTAGTGGATTCGGTTTTCCCATTGGCCATTTCCACCGTATAGGTTTCATTTAGCTTCTGGGGTTGTTGTTTTAATAAATGTTTAAACTTCTCACTTACGAAACTTCGCTCCGCTCCGGTATCAAATAGGATGCATGCATAAGTGTGGTTTAGGAGGGACGTACCGGTCACAACTGCGGGGTCCTGAACTGCATCACTCTGACCCATAGTCAGCATTCTTCCTGCTCCTCTGTTTCCTGAGTTGTTGTTGTTAGGGCAATCTCGGCGGAAATGCCCCGTCCTTCCACACCCGAAACAGGTGTGGCTAGGCCCTGCGTTGTTGCCGCCGGCATTGGTGTTGTTGGTATTGCGGTGGTTGTTGTTGTTGTTCTGGTTGTTTCCCTGACTCTGGTTCTGAGAAGGATAAGTCCTGCAGAACCTTGCAGTGTGTCCCCTTCGGTTGCAACTGGTGCAATGGAACTCCTTACATTCTCCATGGTGATGGAAACTGCACTTATTGCACTTGGGAGCATTACCGGAATAGGGTCTTGAAGCATTTGAAGTAGCTGAGGCTGGAGCATGTGGTGTGGCTGGAACCGGTGCAGTGACAGCGTTAACTGCCACTGTCTGCTGCTTTTTAGAGGCCTCGGGGCCCTGACGCCCCTTTCTCTTGTTGTTTCATCCTTTCTTACCATCACTCTCCTTTTTCTTCTCAGTCTCCACTGGCTTCTCGCCCTTTTTGTTGTTATGATCATATAGCCTCTTTGCCAATCTCTTCGCACTGTCAAAAGTTTCAGGGTTCGCAGCTATCACATTCCCTTGAATGGGGGATGTCAGTCCCCAGATGAACCGTTCGATCTTCTTTCCTTCTGATGTGATCATACCCGGGCACAACAGCGATAGTTCGCTGAATCTCGAGATGTAAGCATCGATGTTCCCATTCTGCACCGTGAGATTCCATAGTTCCTGTTCCATCTTCTGTATTTCGCCTCGGGGGCAGTACTCAGCCGTCAACATCTCTTTCATTTCTACCCAGGGAATAGAGTTGGCAACAGGGAGTGTCATAGCTTCTACGTGACCATTCCACCAAGTGAGTGCTTGGTCCACGAAAGTGCAGGCCGCAAACTTCACCTTCATCTGTTCGGGGCACTCGCATATCTCGAATACCGATTCTACCTTCTCGATCCATCGCTTTAGGGCGATCACTCCTCCAGTGCCGTTGAAAGTTCGGGGTTTAGCGTTCGCAAAATCCTTGTAGGTGCACGTTTTAGTGGGTCCTTGGTTCGTCCCGTTGTTCGAACTTCCGGATCCTTGCCCGTTACCTCCTCCGTTGTTCCCTCGGTGAAGTTGTGCCATAGCTGCTGTGACCGCAGCAGACACGGCTGCCTGGAAAGCAGTGGAGTCAACTTCGGGCGGGATTGGTTCGGGATTTCCGCGAGTAGCTGGGCGAGGCATCTTTCTGTCATGAAACGGAAAGATGTTGTGGTTTCTGTGAGGTTGTGACCCTACTAACTAGGTGTATGGTGCGAACCTAAACATTACCACTATCGGGCATACAATCATAATATCTCAACACATAACAACTGGTAATATCATAACAAAACACACAAAAGTTTATTAATATTATCCGCATTTAGTACAAGAAAATTTGCTCGTAGGAGCATACATATGTAACACTAATCCGACAGCATAACGGCTCCATGAGTAGTGTAGTCACTTAAACATAGAGCCGGAGTACATAACATAGTTCCTAATATCCTACTATGATAAGTCTATCCCTAACCGCGATGAGCTGCGTCAGGAGGTGGTGCTGAAGATGTGGATGCTCCCTGAAGACAAGCCACTAGGCGTTCTGCGTCCTGAAGTCGAGACTCCCACCTCACCTGCCTCATGTGAAACTCCCGGAGGACGTCACGCGTCTCCTGTTCCGCACGCTCGACCCTAGTCCACAACTGGCGTACTTGATCAGCGGTGCCCTGAGCAAGGTCGCCGGTGTCCCGCAATCGTCTCACCATGACCGGTAGGGCTCGGTCGGCTGGTCCTCTGTCCCTCAAGTCAAAGAACTCACGTGATATGCCAAACGGGGGTCGCTGTCCCTGATGTCTGCTCCATCTCCAAAGATCAATGCCCCAAGGAGGGGTAGGTCCAGTGGGTCCCACACGATAAGCAGGCACCCTGATCGGGTAAGGGGGGTCGATGACCTCGGACTCTGCGTCCGAATCACCCCCTTCGCTGCCATCGAGCTCCTCTTCGAAAGGTTCTTCGTCTTCTTCGGGTTCGGCAGGCTCGCCCTCGATTTCTGCCTCCGGTTCCTCGTCAGATTCCTCTTCGGGGTCCTCCTCAGGTTCCTCTTCAGGCTCTTCCTCAGGTTCCTCCTCCTCTAGCCACCCGTTGTTTCCCTGATTAGGGAAGTAGGGGTCTCCAGGGTGATGAAAACCAGCCATGCTGTCTGCGCGAGTACGTGAATATGCTAACATTATTCCTAGGGTACTATGACTATTATACAGACTAAGCAGACATTCTCTTTTTGGGTGATAAGGGTATGGTTTTAGGTTCCCTGGCTATCCCGATCTCATCAAGACGTGTGTTAGTTTTACCTTGGAGAGAATGTAGTTGATCAGGCTACATTCACTCCTTGGTATCACTAAGAACAGTCCCGAATTAACCGAGATACCAGTGTTATTGTTGTTTGATTCGGTGTTAGATTCTTATTCCTAACGCAAGCAAGTGTGGTTCATTTACTTGTTTTGTTCAGAGTTATGTTAGTCCCTCTTTTTGGTTTATAGTTGCATATCAATGTATGGCTCGACATGCTAGTTCACTATAAACAAAGCTCTGATACCAACCTGTCACACCCCCGAACCAGACGACGGAAACGTCCGGGGGCTGTCGTGACTCAATTGAATACCATAACATTGAATATATATGAAACATAACAACATTCGTCACCGTGCATTAATATATTACAACCAGCAGTGTTTACATGTCATACATTGTTTAAACATTACATTCCCAAAAATTAAATTGTTTGATTCATACATAAATAAACTGCAACCGTCACTGAATATGATTTCCCTTGATTCACTGGTTCCCTGAGAATACAAGTATTTTGAAAAACGTCAACATATGAAATGTTGGTGAGTTCATAAGTAGTGTTTGAAATCGAATGTTTGTATTGTTTGAAAAACCACCAGAAAATCCGATATTTTCTGAAAAAAAAGCTTTTGAAAACGTTTGTGAAGATCCATAGGTATGCTTGTTTGTTTCTATACTTGTAAAAAAAATGTTCATTTAAGATGTATGCATTTCAAATCTGTATGTATTGAAAACCCTAGGAAAACCCGATGTTCTCCTAGTTCCTTGAATTACATGAAGTTACATTGAAACCATTGCATAGCGTATAGTGTCAGTCCCAGGCGATGTTGGAAGGTTCTCGAGCAGGATTATTTACTACAAACCCGCGTTACACAAACGCCCAGTTTATAGTTATACTAACGACCCCGAAGGCGTCGTCAGTACTAATCGCGTTATCCAATCGCCATGACTAGGTGTCGTCCCGCATCCGAAGAGTAAGAGGACACGAAGGCCTCGATAACTCTATTAATCGGTTGGGGATAATATGCGTGCGAGGGGTCCCCGACCCGCCTCGTAAAATATGCAGACTTTTCTAGCAATACCAAGGACCCTTGGGGACCAGTGGTATACAAGCCATTGAAAGTCCCTCTACATTGTGCCGAGTCGGTGAAACTCAACACTTCGTAGAAAATATGCGTCTTCGGGCCTTAAGATCTGGTCATTGGGCTAGCTAGGCTCAACGAACAAGATTTTACACTTGTGGGGCCCAAAGATGGTGCGTAGACGTCTGTGCACACTCGTATGTATATGTATTACCAAACGTTACTTGTATGAATCGTAGTGTCGTAGTGTTAGTAGTTGTAGATTTCTATTGGCTCGAGACCGAGCCAATTCGTTTAACAACGACTTTTGGTATTGTAATGTATTGTATTTCGTCGATAGCCGCGGTGCCATTATTTGATCAAATTGTACATATTGAATTAGCCTTGAAATATTTCTGTTTTTCAGCCCCTCATTGTTTGTAAAATTTACATTTTCAACCCATTTATTAAATACTTCCCGGTTTGGTCTTTGAACTAATTTTCTTGACATTTTAACACCAAAAATTATTGAAATTAATATTTTTCAGCATATTTTTCATAGAAAATAGTTTAAGTCCCTGAAAATGTAGTTTTCTCGGTTTTAATCCCTTCATTTCGCAACTTTGACAATTTTGGCCCAAATTGGAAATTTTTTGCAACTTTGGTCCTTTTTAATGTAAAAAGCATTTTAAACCTTTGAAAAGGATTTGGAACACTTATAGTCCACTGTTTTACAGAAAATCACAGTTTTGGCCCTCCAAAACAGAAAAATTCGCATAATGGGCCTCATTGGGCCGAAATTTTCATTTTTAGCCCATTAAGCTTGAAATTTATGTTTTTAATCCTCTAATTGAGTATAATTCCAGAAATAGTTCTATGGAAACTGTTTTGGCACACTTCATCCATCAGAATCTGTGAAATGTCAATTTGGGCCCTTAATTTTGTATTTTTCACATTTTAGGCCCAAAATTTGTGTTTTTAACCCAAAGAAAATTATTACTAAACCACTTAGCCATTTTTCTTGAAACACTTTGTATGTAGAAATATATTTGAAGCTAAGATCATAAAACATAAGTTATATCTCGGTTTTGAGGGGTTTTATGGCTAGATCCAACATTAAAACACATAAAAGCATACATATAAGCATGGAAATCATACAAGGCATACAAACACATATAGATCTACACTTTCACTTGTATTCCCCCCCCCCCCCCCCACAAAACTCATAAAAACAGAAAATAGGGGGTATGAAGCTCACCTTAGGGGGGTAGTTTCGGTTCTTGAAGAAAAGATGGAAGATAGTTTGGTGATTTTCGGCCCTAGCACCCCTTGATGAAGATCTCGAGTTTATGGAGTTTTCTAGGAGTATGATCACCAAAGAAACTTGTTTAGAATAAGAGATCTCATGTGAGAGGGGAGTTTTGAAGCTTAGGCATGGAAAAACTTACCAAAGGATGGTGATAACCTTGAAGAATCCTCTTGAAACACAAGAAAAATTTTGAGACTTTGAATGGAGAGGAAGAGAGAAGTCTTGAGTGATTTAGAGAGATTTTTGTGAGATGTGTGTGTGTGTGTGTGTAAACTCTCGGCCAAAACAAGAAGGGAGAGGGAGGGAGAGAAGAAAAGACCTTGAGGTGATGTTTGCATGGAAGAATGAGAATGCATGGATGTTTGAAGGGTAATGCCTAAATATCCTTCATACAAAGATGATGTGTCATGAAAAAGTCAACTCCTCCCCCTTTTTTTTAGCTTGGGCCGAGAATGGTGGGGAAAAGGGGATGTTTGGGCCATGAATGCTTAAGCCCAATTTTTCATGGTTAAATTGGGTGATTTTTGGTCCAAATAAATATAAAGGTGATTTTTATGACTTGTTAGGGTCAAATTAGGTTAATTATGGTTCATAGTCATTAATTTATTTCATTCTAGGCCCAATATGGCCCAAAATGTTGAAATAATTTAGTGTGGGTCCAATTAGAGCCCAATTAGGGTTCTAAGCCCATGGTAGTCTAATTGGAAGCTTATTGGTCCATTTGGATCCAATAGGGGAGTCCTAATCCAAAATGGACTTAACAAGGACTTCTAGGGTTTTCCAATTGTTTGATGACTACTTGTAGTACTTGTATGATGTATTTGATTGAAGTTTTTGATTCACATTAACTTGAATGTATAGATTACATGGCTCAAAATTTCCAGTTGTGACAGTGAGATCCATAAGTTGATGCATGAATGATTTTAAAAACATATATATATATATATATATATATATATATATATATATATATATATATATATATATATATATATATATATATATATATATATATATAAGAAGGGTATTTGGTATTATAATTATAAAATTTCGAGCGAGTGGTATTAAATTCTCCGGAAAACCTGATGTTTTCCGATACTGAAATGTATTCGTGATTATTGATTTTTGTATTTTCTTAACGAATGAATATTGAATTAACCCGTATTCTATATCGTCCTAAGTATGTCTACTTTAATTTCACGTAAGCCTTAACAAATGAAGAGAAGGGAAGTATTATGTCCCACTACTATCGTAAGTTCCTTAGGCTGTCGTGGATGCGAAAGACACGACGGTCCAACTCGCATTTGATTACTGTGACCTTACTAGCTTTTCTAGCGGGACACTTTGGCCCACTAGCACACAAAGCTATTGAAACTCCTTTTATAAAATATTGGGTCATTGAAGGCCCAATAACATATAAGTGTTATCCCTTTGGGCCCAAAGATCATGTTGGTGGGCTTGCAAGGCACAACAAGCATAATTTGAAACTCATAAGCCCAAAGTTTGTAGATTTACTCATTGTAGTCATCACGTATCTATTAAAGTGTTTTGATTTAACGTTTGTTGTTTTGTATTGATTCGAGACCGAATCAATTCGTTTATAACGATTTTTGGTATTGAAAGTGTATTCGTTTTCCGTTTTGTCGTTAGTTGGGTATCTTGTATTTTGCCTTAATGAATTAATTTGTTTAGAAGTATGACTTTGACCCTTTTCACTACCTTTCTTTTATATAAATACCACTTTTAGTCCTTTATATAAAAGAATTTCATTTTTAGTCCTTAAAAACATTTTCTTGACACTTTTGTATCATAAACTTGTAGAAAAGACATTTTTTAACCCAAATTATATTTAGTAAACAGTTTTAGACCTTCCAGAATGGTGTTTCTCGGTTAGAACCCCAAATTTTGCAACTTTTACAGTTTTGGCCCAAAATACAAAAAAGTTTACATTTTGATCCTTTTGGAGTTTAAAAGCATTTTTGACCTTAGAAATAGTTTTATTTCACTTCATGTCCCCTGTTTTACAGAATATTACAATTCAGCCCCTTAAAAACTTCAATTTTCGCAATTTTGGGCTTGTTGGGCCGAAAAGCCCATATTTAGCCCAATAACTCAAATTTTTGCATTTTAAGTCCTTTGAAAATTCTAATATTCAGAAAAGTGATTATAAAAAATGTTTTGACTCTTTTGACCTTCAAGAAACCATGACTTGGTAGTTTTTACCCCAAGTTTTGTATTTTTAACATTTTAAGTCCTAAAATGGGTTTTATGTTAAAGTATGTTCCTCATAACCTTATAAGCTATTTTTCTTGACTTGATTAGTGTATGATAACTTAGATTATGTTTGTTTCCTTTCTCATGTCATAGATCTCGAATTATCACTCCTTTTTGTTACATATTTATCACAAAAACACATAACATCACACACATACATGCATAAAATCACACATAGCATACACATACACATAGATCTACACATTTTCTTGTATTCTCCCCCAAAAAACATATGAAAACTGAAAATAGAGGGGTATGAAACTCACCTTGAGTTGTAGTTTTGGTTTTGAAGAAGACTAGAAGAAGAAATCTCGATCCTAGCAAGTCCTCTTGGTAGATCTCGAGTTTAGTGGCTTAGATGATGTAAGATCACAAGTTTGAATAGATTTAGAAGAGATTTCTGATGAAATGAAGTAGCTAGATTATGGATCCAAGCAATATATTACCTTATATGATGTATTTGTGGAAAAATCTTCTTGGAAGCCTCTTAGATCTCGAAAATATGGAGAGGAGTGGAGAGAGTTTCCTTGAGAGAATTTTGAGTGAAGTGTGTGTGTGTTTGGGTTCGGCCGAGAGGAAGAAAGAGAGGAGAGAAGAGAGAGTGAGTGATGAGATGGTGCATGGAAGCATGAGACTTGCATGGAAATCCTTTGTGTAAAAGTGAGGTGGCAATGAGGAAGTCAACTTCTCTTTCTCTTGTGGGTTTGGGCCGAAAATGGAGAGGGGAAAAGGAAAGAATTGGGCCTTGAATGCTTAAGTCTATTTTAAGGTTTAATTAGGTGATTTTTGGCCCAATAAAAATCAAAGAATGACTTTTATGACCTATTAGGGCTAATATAAATTTGTTTTGGTCCAATAAGGTCCATTAAAGTTAATCTAGTTTATTTTGGGTTCATAAGGCCCAAAAATGTTAAGTTTCATGTATATGGGTCCAATTAGGGCCCATTTGAGAGTTCTAGGTTCAAGATAGTTAAATTGGAAACTCATTGGTTCATTAGGTCCAATAAGGAAGTCCTACTTCAAAGTGAACTCAAATTGGAATTTCAAAGGTTTCCAATTCTTTGTTGACCACTTGTAGGGCTAGAATGTAGTATTTGATGGAGTTTTGTTGTTATAGAATGAGCATCATGCATGCTTTCATGTTATTGATTCTTAATTGTTATAAGTGTTGTGATTACAAGGCACCAAAATTTCTAGTTGTGACAAATAAACAATAATTATAAACAAATTACCTCCATCTTTATTTTTATGATCATCCTCACCCAAATTTACCGTCCTTAAATTATTAAAATAATAAGGTGTTGTTTGTTTTTTTAAGACAAAACGTCTGCAGTCTGCGGACTACATCTGCAAACATCTTTAGAAGAAGAGGTGGACCAAACGTCTGCAATCTGCAAAAAGAAGACCGTTTGTTTTTTAATGACTGCAGACTGTTAAAATAAACCGAAATTTAAATAATTTTAGTCTTTATATATATATATATATATATATATATATATATATATATATATATATATATATAAATTTTTTTTTAAACCTAAGAAATATTTGCATTAAATAGCACCTAATGATTTTCCTCGATGTGGCATACATAATTCTAGTGTTGGGGATTAATTGATTTTCTAAACTATATTTAAACCAATTTATTTGTTTGGACTAAATTTGGATATGATCTTAAAAAAAAACTTTTGGTAAAACAACTTCAATAATTGGGTTTTTGTACAAATAAATTTGCCGGTTGTTTCTTTTAAAGAAATGGATGGGGCTACTTCTTTGTGAAGAAAGAGGTTTTTTCATTTAGACCTGAAGGAAAGGTTTTATTTTTTCATTTAATTAGTGAGAAGAGGTTAGAAGACATAGGTCCTTGTCTGCACCAAGAAGAGGACGCGCAGACCTTTTTAAGTCTGCGGTCTTCTGAAAAACAAACGGTCTGTGAGAGTATATGTCTGCGCGCCGTCTGCATGGCGCAGACAGAAGAGGTCAAAAAGAGGTTTTTGAAAAAAACAAACACCACCTAAATGAATAATCTATATAACATATTTATATATATTTTATGTATTAAAAATACATAAATAAATACTTACCATCATCAATACCAGTCAAATTCAAATTCACATCATCTTCAACTAGTTTCTGATTTAAACAACCATTAGTACCTATAAAATTCAAATATAAAAAAATTAAAATCATATATGATTAAAGTATATATAATAATAAAATATGCCTACCTTGATCCAAAGTTTTAAGAAAACTTTCAACAACTGGATCGCAAATAAATTGACTAAAAGATACACCTTCCTGGCTATCAGTTAGACCCACACTCTTAGTAACATTTTCGACAACATAATTTAAATTCATGGCCTCTTCTTTATCACATCCACTTCCATTTCCTTGTTCATCATCTTCATCATCATCACCTTTACCTTCAACATGATTTTTACCAATATTGCTCTCATGTGGATCACTTCCATCCCCCTGACCACCAGAACATTTCCCTTGATCATAATCTTCAACATTTTCATCATCATTAAGAAAATCATTCCCATAATCTTCGCCATTAAGTTGAACAAAACCAGGTGTTAATATCGGTTCTTTATACTTTTGTGAAACATAATTGAAATCAAAACTTTCTGTGCTTAAATCTTCAACGGGAAATAATAATTTCCAATTTTTCAAATTTTGACTTTGAGGAAACTTCAACACTCCATCTATCTTTACAACAAGATCCTTTTCAAATCCTCCATCTTCTGATACATACATGAAATTTTACTTTCGTACACCTACATAAGAAAAAAAATACTTACAACTAAAATACTTAAACATAAAAAGTCATAAATGAATAAACTAATTAAATCATAAATGAATAAAACTATAGAATTACCTCCACATCACTAACTTTATTAACATCAAAATCTTCTTCATCCTCGTCACATAAATCCTCTTCACAATTAAATTCAACCTCATCACCACCAGATTCCTCCTCATTATACTCAGATTCTTGAAATTCTTCTTCAACATATGCTTCATTAACATGTCCACATCCAAATCCTCCACTCTCTTGGAAAATATCCTCAAGAAAACCTTATCTTCTCTGATGTCCAATAAAAAATAGTTGGACGTTTACGTGTGACTTGCAAATGATCAAACTTGAAAGTATCCACATACAAAAACTACAAAAAACATATATAACATCATAACATAACATATATAACATCATATATGATTTTGATGTGTAATATATAATTAAACAAAAACTATACTACATAATCATATATGATTATATGTAATAAAATCATATATGATTTATTATAAAAACAAACATATTTTTACAAATAAAAAGAATAATAAATATAAAAAATAACTTACGTACCATAAGGTATGCTGCTGGTCCATAAAAGAAAGAAGATTCTTTCTCTGGGTTGTAAACCTTCTTCGTCCTTACCAAACAATCCACAATGTAATCGCACCATTCAATGCTACTTAAATCAGTATCTCTTCTGATTAAATACAATGGATTCAAATTACATTTACCCATGCTTGTAGACTCACAGAAAGTATTAATAAAAAGAACCAAAAAATTGATTCTGAAGTTGTCATCCGCAACACTAGTTTGAATAAGTTCATTCTTTAGCTGTTTCAATCTCAATTTATCAATATTTTCATATTGTTTCTTCCACTCAAACATACAACTCTCTTCATTATTCTCCGAAATGTAATCCATGTTTGAAAGTAATGAGCCACCAGATGGTAATCCTAACATCTTTTGAGCAAACTTACTATCAGCACTAACTTCACAATTATCAAACCCCACCTTCAAAGATTCAAAATTAAAATGATCAAGAACATAATAAACAATCTTCAACGGTACGTCAATCATCTTCATCCCTAACAAACTCCCAAATCCCATAGCCTTAACACAATCCTTCTGTTCTCTACTTAAACCTTGAATAACACCCAACAATGACCCAGGTAAACATCTATTCTTCAATGAAGGAAATTCTTTTATAACAGCAACTTTTTTTTTTATCTTTCTTCAAAACTTTAGTTTCTATCTTTGGTTTCTTTGAAGATCCAGGACGACTCTGAAAATCTGAATCATCTTCATTAGATAGTTCACGTTTCTTACTTACAATTTTGACCTTAACCCTCAACTTCACTTTTGGTTGTTCAATAACTGTTTTTTTGGATGTCTTTGAACGTGTTTGCGACACCTCATTCACCTTTTCTCTTTTGGAAGATGATCGTGTCTTCCTTGAGCTATCTACATTCCTTTTTTTAACTACAATTTTCATTACAAACATAGTGTTAGTAAAAAATAAAACATACATTTATCATTACTATTCACTAATGATTATAAACAGACGTATAAAATCATTTATGATTAGAACAATAAATAAAAATACAACTAAATGTTATATACAATCCACTTAAAAGAACCACAAAATCAGTTATGATTACAAAAATAACTTTATATTCATGTTTGATACATAAAAATACATTTATCATTACTATTTACCAATGATTATAAACAAATGTATAAAATCATTTATGATTAGAAGTAGAAATAAACATATAACTAAATGTTATGTTCAATACACTAGAAAAATCTAAAAATCAGTTATGATTACAACAAATAACTTCAAACATTAAGTTATATGTTTATTTCTACTTCTAATCATAGATGATTTTTTTTTGAACTGTACCTTCGGAAATAACAGCACTTCTACCGCATTCAATATTTTTTTGATTTTTGATTTTTTTTCGAACATACTTTCTTTTGAAATCCTTATTTGTGAAAATATAAACAAAAACTTACATCAAAAACCACCACAAACAAACATAATAAAAAACATATCAACTCTAAACGAGACAATCATCAAAATCAAGTTAAAATGACGAAAAACCTACTGAATCAAAACAAAAAACATCATTTTCAACATAAAACGACAGTTAACTAATTAATAAAAACAGGCATTATCAATAAAATGAAAAATAACTCGCATTCTAACCTTTCATTTCGATTAACGAACATGCGATTTCGTTTATATTTTCTCCTGAAGACATTTACTGATTTCTCAATAACAGGTAAGAAACCAAAACTAGGGCGAAATACGATAAAGAAAGAAAAAGAGGGTTTCCTGAGAGTTCGAAGTGAGACTTTGATCAAGAAAGAAAAGAAAACAATAAGCGGTTACAGTATCATAGCCTACAAAATTCATATCAATCTTTGTAAAATTACAACAATAGCCCCACAATCGTAAATAAACGACGTTAGTTTAATAAGTTACCAATAAATATACCACCACATAGTTTCAGAAACAAACATAAGCACATCAAACGGTTATACACATATCTCACAATTTCTAATTTTTTTTATCTCAAAGGAACCAACATATATCTCTCTCTCTCTATCTATCTCTCTCTCTCTCTCTCTCTCTCTCTATATATATATATATATATATATATATATATATATATATATATATATATATATATATATATATATATATATATATATATATATATATAATGTACAGTTCTAACTTCTACATTAACTATGCCAAAATAATGGTTTATCTGCTTGAGAGTTTGGTGTGCTAACAGCCATCGGAGTTTAGATACCATACATCGGTGGGTTTACCAAACTTGTTGATGAATTAGTCGCATTATAGAACCATTTTCATGTCGTTCTTAGCTATAGAATTAATTGGGATGTAAGGATCAAGAAAATAGTAGATTTGATTTGTCCATCTTTTACTTGGCGAGTTTGGTCATGAGGTATTCCCTTATATGGTTTTTGCAATAAGAATTCAAATATTTTAAAAATAAAACAAAATAAATGCTCCAGCATTCTCTGCGAGGTTCAACGTTGTGACCCACCATGTATTATTTTGTTTGGTACTAATAGATAATGATATTTGTGAATCATTATCTTTGGGAATTCAAAGCTCTTTTGTTATATTAAGGATTTTGTGAAATAAGATGGAAATACACATATAGCTAGCCATGTTTTCACACTTGGATGTACAACTATTAGTTGGAGAGCAAGAATACAAACTAGATATATACTTGTCCATAACCAAGAATGAATTAATTTCGACATTTGAAGCTGCTAAGGAAGCTTTATACCTTAAGCAACTTTTACGTTATTTAGGTTTTACACATGAACATCTTTTGTTAAATCCAAATAATCAAAGAACCATTTATCTTGCAAAAAAAATTAGCATTTAGTTCACAAACAAACGTTCAAATCCAATAATCCTTTATTGTAACTTTGTATGAAGAAGGAATAACCCTACTGAAAAAATTCATATCAACAAATCAATCTTGTCCCTTGATCATATCAATACAACCATCCGGGCGTAGTTATTGACACTCAAGGTTCTTTTTCGGGCTTGTTTCGTACATGAAAGGTTTTTAGGTTTAGCATGTTTTTTCTACAAATGAATGCTTCCTTGAGGTATCATTAACTGAAATACATTTCATAGAGCAATCTAAGAGATCAAATTAGAGAGTTTATCATGGATTTTGAATAACTAATATAGGTTCTAGTTTTGGTGAGAATTTCGGTTCTAGGTATGGTAGCACCTTTGTAATCACGTGCCATTTATCCTATTATTCTATATATGTCATTTAGAGATGAAGATCCCAACATAAAAATGATCCGTATAAAATGGTCAAATTATAATGATGTGCGTACTGGAGTGAACCACATCAACCGTTTTGTAAAATAACAATAAATATTAATGAAATTAATAACAATAATAATATTAATGGACAAGGAAAAATACAAAGTTATTAAATTCTTATATTCAAACTAACCAGCAGTTCCTATATAAAGGGAAAACGCTTTACACATGTTGTCAATATTTCTACTTTCTGTTCTAAATACTTCTTCTAGCAGCTTCAATGGGTGTCGTACGGACAGACGAGAGTCGGAGAGCTGAGATCGAGGAGTTCCGGCGGATGCTGCTATCCTGCTCCGGCGTTGTCCTCAAGGTTACAACCGAAGAAGAGTACAACCGCCGGCAAGTGCCAGCAGCTAACAGAAACGAATACACAGCAGATCAGAAGCTTGTATGCGTCACAAGCGGCGTCTCTTTCCTTGGAATCGCTATTGTGAAGAAATTATTACTCAGAGGCTATTCCGTTCGGATCATCGTCGATAACGAAGGTAAAAAATAAAAATAGTGCTTTAAATTTGTCTAATGATTTATTCCATGAGATATTCGTGCATCTATATATCTACTATATTAACTGGAAGTTTTGATGAATTAACTGGAAGTATTTGGAATTACAGAAGATATTGAGCGATTGAGGGAGATAGAAATTACAGAGGAGGCAGGAGGAAGATCGAACATTACAAGCAACAATCAGATCGGAGTTGTTCAGGCGAATTTCAACGAACGTGGAAGCTTAATGGAAGCTTTCGATGGATGTTGTGCTGTATTTCATACGGCGGCTTTCATTGATCCGAGTGGACTCTCCGGCTACTCAGTGAGTCTCTTATTCTCTTTCCATATCGTTTTCCGATCACGTAGAGACAAAGTCACTATCGTAGCAGGTCGCTGACAATAATCAATTTTCCACGGAAAAATCAATGCAGACAGCATGTGTTGGTGCAAGATCTGAATGGGTTGTATTTTATTATTGAAAATTCCATATCATTTTTGGCTTTTCATGAATTATTTTATTTTTTTCATTGTTTCTAGAACCTTTTTCTAAATATACACATTATTGAAAATTCTATATCAGAATTATTCTATTTTTTTTCTTTGTTTCTAGAACCTTTTTCTAAATATACATATTATTAAAATATAATAGCTATTATATGGTCTAGAATCTTTTAATATCTGCTTCTGTTCAAAAGATCTTTTAGTTTAGCAGTATTAGATATTCTTAGATTCAAGTTTTGTGATATAAATGAAATTACAAATAGACTGTTTTTTTTTTCTTTCATTTATTACTATCTCATTATAAATTAAAATTAATGTAAACATATATTTTGAACAATCGAGCTGATAAATGATTACAAAATTGATAGAAAATAATGGCGGAAGTTGAAGCAAGAGCAGCAGAAAATATAGCGGAAGCCTGTGCTGCCACGTCATCAGTTAGGAACTATGTGCTTACATCTTCTCTATTGACATGCATTTGGAGAGACATTTCCGATAGCTGCCTTTCTCCTGTAGTAGATCACAATACATGGAGTGATGAATCCTTTTGCAAACGCAAAAAGGTTAATATTGACATTTCACAATCAGATATTTGATTTTAGTTTATGAAAAACGTGTATAAGATAATTATTTATTGGAAATATATTGTAGTTATGGTATGCTTTGGGGAAGTTGAAAGCAGAACACGTGTCATGGAAAATAGCCAAGGAAAAAGGGTTGAAAATGGCGACAATATGCTCTGGTCTTGTAACTGGACCACGTTACTTTTGTACAAATCCATCATCCACGATAGCATACCTCAAAGGTGAGTTGACTCAGTTATATCTTGGGTTGATTCCGATTTTATTGAATAACGAAATAGTAAAGTATTATTATTTATTTGTGTATTATAAAAGGTTACGTTTGTTTTTTTTAGGGTTAATAAAGATCTTATTATATTTTGCAAATTCAAAAATACTTTTCTTATTCTGAATAGTATATTATGGAAGCTTTAAATCAAAACTTTTTTCAATATAACTTCTACATTTTTATGTTTTTGATAGAAGCTTTGTCAATCATCTTTTTTCTGTTTTTATCAATTTATTAATTATCTAGATAAAATTTAATGACATTAAATTATAAATTAGAAAATTAGAAAATGAAAAAAAAAAATGTATGAATATAATATCAACAAACCACAATCTACTTAAAATGTTAATACACTTAATTTCTATTTATTAACTTTATTTTCAATAAGAGAAAAAGGTAATATTTTATTTGTGTTTTATTTATTTTCATTTTCATTTTATAATAGTAAGAAAATTATATATGATCTTACATAATAGAATTTGTTCTATAGGCTGATACCTATGCATTATCGAATGCTAAAAATTAAATAAATTATATATTATTTATTTATAATAAGCTGATGAAAAAGAAGTCATACTATTATAGAGATACTTTGAAGTTTTTAGGTTGTTGAATTGGAATTGAGGTGTTAAAAAAAGAGCTCCAGTATTTTGATTGAATATTATGGATAATCTGAGTACAAAGAGTGAAATTTATATTTTGATAGAATAATTAAAATTACCCTTTTGAAAGTACGATGATATAATAAACATATAAATGAAAGTACTTTATAGTTTTTATATTTAGCCCTTTAAATATTTCATAAACATAGCTGATGTTAATAAGAATTTGTAGGTGGTCAAGATATGTATGACTACGGTTTATTAGCCACTGTTGACGTTGATAAATTAGCAGATGCACATGTATATGTATACGAGGAAATGAACAAAAGTGGTGGTGGGAGGTACGTTTGCTATGACAAAGTCGTTTGTAGCCCAAACGAGGTTCAAAGTTTAGAAGAGGAAACAGGGGTTCATATAAACACGTCTTCAAATGATTTTGAATTCCGATTTGTTTTGTCAAACAGAAAGCTTGATCGATTATTGTCCCAAGTGTATAGATGTTCAAATTTAAATTAGCTAGTTAATATTAGATCTAATCAAATGAAAATTACCCAAAAATGGGTCGGGTTGTTGATTATCATGTCTAAATAGGTAATTTTTTTTGCAAACGATCAACTAGAGCATCGTTTCTCCCTGAAATATGATATATTATGTTTTTATTGACAGAAGAGTATGTTAAATATATATAGTTACATAAATTAGGGTAGTATGATAGAATTATGGCACTACCATCATGATATAATGTTGAATAAAACAATTTAGAAGAATAGAAGATGTTAGGATTAAGGGTTTGTTCGGCACGCAGCGTTTAGAAGCTTCTGACGTCTAGTTTTTAAGAAAACGCTAATAAAAAAGAAAAAGCCTTGTTCATGAGCGTTTAGCTTTTAACCTAAACAAAACGCTCCAAAATCAAAAGCTACATGAAGTAGCTTTCAACAAAACGCTCCAAAATCAAACGCTACCCGCTACCACCTAGTTTTGCCGAACATACCCAAAGGCTACTTTTAGAAGTAACAAAGATGTTAGATCTTTGTTAGGATTAAGGCTACTTCAAACTGATAGTAATGCGACTTTATTGGAGTGCTGAAGATTATAACAAAGAATAAAAGAACAAGAACATTGTGATTTAAGTGGTTCACTTAGTTTGCTAATCAAGCTATGTCTATTGGGCAAACTGGAGAGATAATTATTATAAATAATTACAATATTTTGGCGTATCCATTAGGGTTACAATAACTGAGTATTTATACAAAGGATTGTCTAGTAATCAGTGTCAAAGCAACATGGGTAAACATGATGGGTGATATCAAAGAAATACCATATTGACAGTACAAGACAGATCGTCTCCAGAAAGGCATGGAACTCAACACACACCGAGCGAGGCGAACCGGCCAAAGTTGCGGATAACATGTCTCTTTGGATTCTCCGAACATTCTGCTCCTAGAATCATATTGTTGCTATCTTTCCATAGAACTTTGCTAACTGAGAACATGTTGTTCTCTGCTACTAGAAAACTATGCTCAGTTAGCAGCTGATTGCGCCTAGCCAGATGACCATTGATTCGCTTAACACTGCGGATTGGTAATCAGACTCTGTATAAACAATCTCCTGTTTGGAGGTTGATTGAACAATCATGTTGTCATCCATGTTGTTACCCCAATCCTTAACTCTCTAGATTGACACTCATTTTATAAATACAAAAACGATAAAGAAAAAGAAAAAGAGAAAAAGAAATAAGGACAATGTGACATCCCCATTTTCACGGCCAGAAAAGATCGATTTTGTTTATGCTTTATAAAAATCAGAGTATCTCTTCCAATAAAAACATTGCGGAATTTGTTCCCAGAAAACATGATAATTTCGTTATCCAAGCATTTCTGAGGAAAAATATTTTTATTCATTTTAAAACATTTGGGATGTCATCGTCAATACAAAAACATAAGCATAAACAGAACTTACATTCATTATCACTAGTGATCTATATCTCCTTAATCTCTCAGTGTAATGTGACTTCATATCAACACCTGTGATATAAATAAACTGATTGGGTCAGGTTGGGAAACCTGGTGAGCACATAGGGTTTTCAACCCACAATAATATAATTATTATGTTTAATCATCAAACAATTAACCCGATTACCCATCCCTGTTATCTTCTTTAATATTCCTTAAAGAATTATCTTAAAGGTCATCTCCTATATCATATTTACCTCTCATCTTTTTACCTCATATTTCCTTATATGCTCGTTCCTAAGGCATGAATACGTAGTTACAATGTCGCTTGAACTCGTAATTCATAGTAAGGGTTAGAGTATCATCACATGAATTTACAGTCACAACATCACCTAGACTCATAATTCATCACCTACAGGTTATAAGTCTGTTGGTGTTTCCACGGGTTGTCTAGAATAGTCCGTGGTCGCCATCTATACTCTAGTAGATGACTACATCTCCAAATTGTCGGACAAGGTTATAGTATCTTTCATCCTATATCACCGATTCATCATCACCTATCCACCACCTAATTATCATCACCTTCCTATCATCACATATCTCTCATCATTTTATTTCATCACACACCAACTATTTCATCTACCCATGTTTTATCCCAATATATTTGTAGATATAAAATAAATCTATATTTAAATCTTTTAAAACATGTATAAAATCATTCCTCCATCATAGACAACAAGTATTTAGATAATATGCACACATAGCATGCAATTTATATAAAATACTTCATATCTATGTGTAAGATGAAAGGGACCATGCACTCACTTGAAAAAGTGGTGATTCCGAACTCAGACAACGCTTCATTTCTTAAAAAAATAATTTCCTTCGATGAAACCTAGTATTATTACTAGTAGAGTTTAGTCTATTAGTCGCCGAGACTAATTAATAGTCTAACTATTATTACTATTATATAAGCGTTAAATAACACTCAATATAACTCATAATAATAGCCCAAATAATTATTTTAGGGTCCTAATAATGTTACTATAATTAAATAAAAACTATATTAAATATAGTATAGGTGTAGCCCACTTACATCGGATTTTTATTAAAAACCGGGCTTCGCTGGAGCAGCGTTTCCGAGCTGAAAGTTTTTCTCCTCGGAGTCTTCGGGCGCTCCGGGGCTTTCTTCTACTTGGTAGAGGTTTAGGGAGGTTAGAGAGAAGTTATAGAGAGAAAGAAAGGCTTATGGTGTGAAGAAATTATGAAGAGTTCATCTCTTATTTATAGGAATTTTATAGTAAAGTAGTCTCCAAGCTTCGTCCGTATCTTCCGCGTACGAGCTCCGTTTTCTACGTTCTTTATATCTACGCATTGGTATTCACGAGTACTAAAACTTTCATTTAGACCTCGTTGGCTAATTCTCATTCTATCTCGGATTTACAAAACTGTATCGAATTCGCCGCGCTCGAAAAGTAGAGACTAAGCTTCATCCATAACTTTCGCATACGAGCTCCGTTTTTGACGTTATTTATATCCACACATAGGTAAAAATAAAATCTACAACTTTCCTTTTTACTCCGTTGGCTAATTCTCGACCAATCTTAAATTTAACAGTAGGAGGTGATTATACTGTTAAATGTCCGCGTAAAATTTATAACTTTTACATACGGACTCCGTTTTCGTCTGTCCTTTTTACCGTTGAGTTCCTATTAATGAGATCTTCAACTCTCATTTAGGTCGCGTCGGCCAAAAACTGCTCGAACTAAAATTCGAGTTTCGGGTTGTGCACTGCTATGCCAAATCTTAGAAAAATCATAACTTCCTCATACGAAGTTAGATTTGGGCGTTCTTTTTATGGACACTCTCGGTTTAAAATTTTCTACGATTTTTGTTTAGATCGCTAAGGCTAAAAGTCGCTCTATCGTAAATTCACTATTTACGCTTCCCGGTGTCGTGCCGGTTCCGTCGCAAAACTTCGACGGGTCATAACTTCTTCGTTATAACTCAAATTTGGGCGTTCTTTATTTCTACGGAACCCTTGAGACATATTCTACAACTTGGTTAATATTATTTATTTTAAATAATCTTTTGTCGAAAATTCATTTTCGACCCCTATTATCTCTAAATTGACTAGCCCGGATCTACGGGCGTTACAGACAAATATGTCATTTACAATATTTTCAAAAAACTTTGGACCAAAACCGCAATAAAATTCATATTTTGGATCATGGCGCCAGTCTAAAACTTTTCGGACAGAAGTGTCAATTTTCAACAGACGACGGGGACCATTTTTTGCAGTTTTGTCTTCCATAAACCATTATCCGCATTTTTAAATACTAAATACTAGTGTTGTAAAATTCTCGACTAGATCTTGATTAATCTCAGATTAGTCCCTAGGCGCTACCCGACCGACTAGAATGCTTTTAGCGATTAATATCCCATCCTACAAAGTGAGCAAGACAATAACAAACGATAAAATTTTAACACTTCGAAATTCTATCCCATTATAAATTATTTGAGGAATGATTAGTGTTGTATTAATAATATTAACCTATTTTGGTATGATATTAGTGATATTTATGAATTTTGTTATGATATTAGTCATATTTAATTTTTCAAAATTTAAATAATTAGTAGTTTATGGTCTTTAATTAATTCCTCTATTAATCCTTTAACTCCAGTCTACTGCTTAGCTAACGTCGAATGTTTTTTTACAACCTTGTTAAATACTAATGAATGAGTCTTTTTCAAAACACTAGAATATATAAGTTTGTAAACTCAGACCTATTTATTTGTTATTTGACATTAATAAATAAATCATTTTATTTATTTAATAAATAAACTCTTTTATTTATTTATTTTATTTAATAAATAACAAAAACATATTTATTTATTTTGATTAGTAAATAATAAATTTATTACCTATAAATACATTATTTATTTCATGTGTTTATTGGCTGTTTGTGTGACGATATATAATTTGCAATCAATGATGTATAAATCCGTTCCGATTAATCTCTAGGCGCTACTGGACCGACTAGAAGACACATCGATTAATCTCTGCCTACACAATGAACAAATTAGTAGCAAACGATGAAATTTCAATACACTGAAGAAGTTCTATCTCGATAGAAACTATTTGAGGATTGATCGGTGTTATGTTAATAAAACTAACCTATTTTTTATGATATTAATGGTATTTACGGACTTTCTTATAATATTAGTCAAATTTAATTTTTCAAAATTCAATGAATTAGCTATTTAGGGCCCCCAATTAATCATCGCCTAGCCGATTAATCCTTTAACCACTATCCACCGATTAACTAACGTTGAACATTTTTTACAACATTGTTTACAGTACAAAAGAAAAATTCTTGCACGTATAATCCAACGTTATCAATGGGTTTCTTTTCTCCTTTACATTGATTACATGTTTATTTCTTGCAAAGATGACTAAAACGGATAGGTTGAAACAAATTCTCAAGTATGAATTCAAGATAGAAGACTCTTGGGACGTCAAAGACAAGTTTTATGGACATGTATTACTTGTGATATGAAGGTACAAATAATAATGTTTAACACAAAAGAACTACATTAAAATGGTTCACTCTCGTTTAACTTTGATGGAGCAAAAGTCGTTAGTACACTGCTACTTGCATACATTAGGCATTCAGAATCAAAATGTATTTTGATAGATAAGGAGAATCAAAATGTACTTTGATAGATAAGGACAAGCTCAACATAACGCATATTCCTTGGGTCAATGTTGTTGGTAGCTAAATGTACACAATGATGTGAAGGAGATCACATTCGGTACATCTCATTGGGTAGTCTGTAACATCGCAAAATTTCCAATAAATTTGAACTTTTTAAAATAACATAAATCATATATTTAATGTATTTTTTTCAAAACAAATGAAATACCAAACCCCAAGATCAAATCAATTTCCAAACATTAGTAGTTATAATTCTAAAATTTATGAAAACGTAACCAATTCAATATCAATTCCAAAAACCCGCCTCGAGCCGGTGTGTACAATCATGCCTGACCATCTTGTGTACCTGAAATAGTATTTTTAAGGGAAAAGGGGTAAGCACAAAGCTTAGTGAATTCCACACATACACAGTATCATATCATATAATCCTTACCCTATACACGAATACAATCGACATCTAACACATAACCATGCATGCATGTCAAAGAACAAATCAATAACAAACATACTCCTACCGGGACACATTGGCTAGACCCGATCCCCCTTGCTCAGTACATCGAGCCCTTGGGACACATTGGCTAAGCCCGATCCCCCGTACCCGAACCCATTGGGACACATTGGCCATGCCCGATCCCCCTTGCTCAGTTCGTCGAGCCTTTGGGACACATTGGCTATGCCCGATTCTCACTCGGATGCGTCGAGTCCTACCATTGTAACGACCCAAAATTTCACGTCCGAAAAATTCGTTTATAAAAAATTACATAGAAAACATTAACAATTAAAACATTATTTAGTTGAACCACTTCACATCGAAAACCAAATTAAAACCACAACATTTGATCAATCAAAACATCAGAGTATCAATCCTAGAACAAACTCGTAACTGCGGAAACAAGAGAGTGTGTGTGACATGCTGCTACCGCGCCGGCTCCTTTCCCATAGCTGAGGAGGTACTTGAAACCAAAACTGAAAACCGTAAGCACGAAGCTTAGTGAGTTCCCCCATAATACCTCATACCATGCAAGCATATAACAAACAACGTTCAGCTAGGAGTTACGAACCTCGCCCAGACTCGGGAAGATACAGGCCCTTGTGACAACCCGAAATTTCCATTCTGAACAAACCATATCAAGACAATAGAGCTTAGAACAGTTACAGTGAAATTCCAGACTTCGGGTATAAGTTTGGCAGTTTTTCAGGATTTACACTTAAGGAGATATCAGGAGAGTGGTTGCACTAGGGTTTTGTGCAACACTGTTATTCCAACACTCAGTTATATTAGAAATCATTTCAGGAATAAAAATATTTTCTGCCAAAATATCTCAGGACTATAAATAGAAAACTGAACCAAATAATTCATTAGTTACATTTCCAATTAGAGAAAAGCCAAATTCTCTCTCACGGATCTTCGGGTTTTTATCCCAAAACGTGAGTACTTCAATCTAGTTGTATTATATAGCTTAGATTGTGCTTAATAACATCAAAATCACGATAGAACAACAAGATCTGTGAGTTTACTCCCCAAGAACATCTTGGAGAGTAAACTCCTTTTCAAAAGCCAAATGATGCCTAGACTTTCCTTAAGCCATAAAACTAGTTTGGGCTTGTACACAAATGAGTTAAGGGACATAAAACAAACTCAAACAATAAGATATGAGAGTTTACTCCCCAAGAACATCTTGGAGAGTAAACTCCATTTGGATAGTAAACTCCATTTTAAGGGCCAATAGTGTCCTAATGTCCCTCAAAGCCTTGGAAATGAACCTTGAGACTACCCATGACATGTTTAGACATCCAAAACAAATAGAATCAAGGGTTGAAAGTGAGTTCACGGCCAAGGAAGTTCTTGGGCCGTGAACTCCATTTTAGGGTGTCAAAATGCCCTAAATTCCACCCTTAAGCCAAGAGACTAGCATAGCTTTTTACCTTGATATGTCTAAGACCCAAAACAACCAAAATACCAACACCCACAAGTGTTTACGGCCGCAAACACATGCCCAAATGGTCCATGGGCCGTAAAGTCAAGTTAGGGGTGTTTTGATGCCACAAACACTTCCAAGGGCTTATGTATAAATTTAGAATGCTTCCTTATGACCTTTAGGACCCCTATAAGTATATTTGGCCATGAGTTTACGGTAGTAAACTCATTTGGGCCGTGAACACCTCAAAAACTCCAAAGAAGGTGGTCTTTCTCATCCTATGCTAGAGCTAATGTCCCTAAATCATTCCATAGCTTTCATACTTACACAAACCCATGAGTGACCATGAGTTTACAGCCGTAAACTCCCTTGGGCCGTGAACTCATGGTAGTAAACTCATAAGTGTGCCCTTATACCTTCCTATGTTGAATCACATGTGATTCCAACACTTGGTCAAGGTGTTTCCTAGTCCCGGAAGGTGTTATCTTTCATATAGTTGTTATAAACACTATATTCATGTCATTATGTGTCCTTAAATATAATTTAGGACTTATTGTGTCTCGGGACTTCATTCGTGGAACTTCTCATCCCTACACGCGTACCCGCTAAAACCACTCACAACAGGTGAGTTCATACCCCTTAATCAATGTTTTAAATGAATTTAAACGTTTTAATAGGGGGGGGGGAATACAAGTAGAAAACAATATGTTATTAAATCAATCTTATGTATTTTGTAACTGTGTTTTCACTCAGTAGATTTCACATATTTCAAAAGGTGACACATGAAGTGGTTTCTATCTTAAAATACCTTGATAACAAAAGTATTAGTTTTGGAAATGTTTATTAAAATGACATCAAGTCATTCATAATTATTGTTCAAAACTCCTAGATATCTTGCAAAACCATTATTTTACCTTCTTGAATCAAACTATACTTATGCGCATATGTTCATTTATATGTTAGAGATTATAGTTTTCATCCTTCGTTTAATTTCCCACACCCTGGTGTATCGAGGGTGCATAAATTTACTTGAACAATCACTTACTTTCCAGTTAATTATCATAGGGATAGTTAGAAGAAACAAAACATTATTACTACTACAAGGAATCACACAAGAGTCAGTTCGTTCATGAGTCTATACTAATACCTTACATGATACATGAGTACACGTACTTAGGAATACATGATACATGAATATGTTTACATATACTTACCTGTTACATGAACACACTTACATGAATACCATACAAGAACACTTCTACATAGGTGCCTTATCATGTATTCACTTACCTAGATACTTGTACTTAGAACTACGAGGATGATTTATTAGTACTTTCTGTGTAAATTATCTTTCCTATTCCGGTTCAATGGGATAGCTCGGCGGGACTAACCATTCCGAATCCCATCTGATTAACACCAGTGGTTGATGACCATCTACGGAGGTCTATGGTTACTACTTATACTAGGTAGATCGATAACTCGGCGGGACTAACCATTCCGAATCCCATCTGATTAACACCAGTGGTCGATGACCATCTACGGAGGTCTATGGTTACTACTTATACTAGGTAGATCGATAACTCTGTGGGACTAACCATTCCGAATCCCATTTGATTAACACCAGTGGTCGATGACCATCTACGGAGGTCTATGGTTACTACTTATACTAGGTAGATCGATAACTCGGCGGGACTAACCATTCCGAATCCCATCTGATTAACACCAGTAGTCGATGACCATCTACGAAGGTCTATGGTTACTCTTTATATTAGGTTATATTTTTCGCTTATTGCGATGTTGTGTTACTCCTAGTACCCAGCGATGCCACTTACATTTATTCTTTTTCTGGTCAATCTTCGGATGTTCATTAGGTTATCTTCTTCGTTGTGTTACTCCTAGTACCCAACGATGACACTTACATTTATACTTTTTGTGGACAATCTTTGGATGTTCATTAGGTTATCTTCTTCGCTTATTGCGATGTTGTGTTAGTCCTAGTACCCAGTGACAACACTTACATTAGTACTTTTTCGTGTTTACTTTATTTTGTGATACTTTCACATAAACGAGGAGCTAGACTAAGTACTCTAGTACTAGTCAATAGAAAGGAAAAACTATCATTTTACTTATAGAACATTTGGGTCTTGGTAGAAGACTACATTTCATACTTATAGGAAATAAGGGATTTTCTAGGATTTTCAAACTTATATCAACTCTTCCACATAAAAGATTTACATGGCCTTCATAACAGATTTTCATAAACAAGACAATGACACTTAAATACTTATGAATTCACCAGCTTTAGGCTGATACTCGCTTTCAAAATAACTTGTATTCTCAGGTCACCAGTTAGACAGGTATGATGTCCAGGCCTTGAGAAGACGGAGCACGGTCAAGACTCGTCGTATTTTGATTATTCATTTTTATTGTTGTACATTATGAAAGAACACACATGTATTAAAACTTTACCTTTAATGCAATGGATGATGTTGTTGCTTGTTTACTACTTTACACTGTTATGATACTTCACATGACGTCCTCCACCGCGGAATGTTTCCTCCGTTCTTGGTTTTGGGGTGTGACAGATTGGTATCAGAGCATTGTTTATAGTGAATTAAGTATATCAACCCATAAAAGATATACTAACTATAAATACATAGGGATTAAAACACTCTGTCTAAGAGAATATACTTTTAAATAATAAAATATTTAACAAAGTATACATGCCTGCATTCATACTAAAATTAGTGTCACAATGACAAGAACAAAAGTATTACGATTGTTGAATATCACAGGTAAGCTCGGGGATGTATGGTCAGTCTTGGGAGTGGCATAGCCTGATCAACTATGCTGTTCCAAAGGAATCCCCACAATATTACTCGTGCAGTACATCAAGTTCAATTCTAGGATTCATACGGTGGATCTATCACTGAAGAATGTATACATGAGAGTGATATATAATCAATGTTCTACAGGTTTAGAATTGATGAGTCCACTTTAACTTCTTTTCCCTCGATGGGATGTGAGATTAAGGAAGAATCAGTTATTCGACTACCTTTTCAGTCTTAATTATATACGACTTGATATGTGTATTTTTATATATATTTTTATGCATTTTATCTTAATATTTTGGCCTTATTTACTCTATTTTAGAACTAAAAAGTACTCATAATACTTTAAATTATGTTTTGCAGCTATTTGTTGTCGATAAAGCACAAAAGAAAAGACTGAAGTGGAAACCGGGCTTAGAAGCTAAAAGAAAGGAAAGAGTGCTGAGGTAGCGAGTACGCCCCGCGTACCTTAAGGTTACGCCCCGCGTACCTGCTTGTGCCGGATAGACTTGATCGCGTGATTATCTTGAGTACGCGCTGCGTAATCCTAAGTACGCCCAGCGTACTTAGGTCGGCCACAAAGATTATAAATATCGATTTTTAGCTAACCAGGAGGGGAGATTCGACTTCTAACCTAATTTAGTCGACAATTAACTTCTGTTAAGCCGTTTTGAGGGTCTAGAAGGCGGCCGGAAGGCCGTTAAGCTAACGGGAGCGGAGATCGGAAGGATTGGAGAGCGGATACATGTTGATTATCATATGGTTTGCTGACGTGACCATGTTTAGCATTCTATGGTGGTACTTTTCTGTATTTAGTTTCTGATTTAGGTGTAAAAACCTTTTACTTTGTGTTTATGATTGAATGAAGCTTTGATTATTAGACTAATTGCTATATTAAATAGTTTATTTGTGTTTAATTTATCTTGCCAAGCTTGTTAAAAGATCCTCATGTGTTAATGATGATTATTTTCTGTTAATTGCTAAGTAAATTGAGTTGCTTGAACATCTGCTTGATTTGCTTGTCTCTTATGATTTTTGATGACCATCGAGATTATAAGACTAGAAATAACGAATGTGAAACTAGAATTAACTTGAGAATAAGTAAGTTAATGTGTGAGCCTTGTTTGATGACCATCAACAAGAGGTTGATTAAATGTTTACATTGATTAACTATATTTGCAAGTCTTGCTTGATACGAACTGAACACTAGGAAGCATGTTAGTTTAATCAACTGATCACTGTTTGAATTGACTTGTTTGCTAAAGGATTAGTTATAGTGAACATGAATCTAATCATTTTAGGAATCGGTGAACATTGAATAAATGAATTTGTGTAAGCAATTGTTTATGTTTTAAAGTGTAATTTATCTAAACCAAAGTACCTGAAGAGATGTGCTTTCCTGTTAGTTTATCGAGAGTTGTTAATTGTTAATTTGAGATTTATTAAACCATTCTCTTTATTATTTTCGTGTGACCTATAACCTATAATCAAATATATTAAATTAATCCACCGTTCCCTGTGATCGACACCCGACTTACCTAAGCTATACTGTAATCTGACTAGGTACACTGCCTATAAGTGCATAGATAGTCTAAGTTTGTTAGGTTATAAATATTAAAATTAGTGGGTACTTTTGTGCACATCAAGTTTTTGGCGCCGTTGCCGGGGACGGCTTGTCATTAATTTATTTTATTTGATTATTCGTTATTTGTTTTTAGTTAGTTTTTATTTTTAGTTTTTATTTTTAGTTTGATTTTCGATGATATCATTTCACTTGTCGGGAAGGTTCTTGTTTTTATTTTGCAGGAATTTGGGATTGTACACATTGCTTGACTTTACTTTTTGCATGGGTTTCGGGAATGAAAGCGACTAGGGAATTCTTGACCTGCTTAGCCTACTACTTTGTTGATTTGTCCAACTCAATCCATGAGGCGTAGTATAGCAAGGCGTATTGTGGTGGTTAAGTGGAAGACCGAGCTCTTGCTGTTCTTGACTAGTTAGGTCACTTCTTGTTCCGCTTTTAGTTAAAAGTGCAAGGAAAACAAGGGAAATATTCTAACGGGTCCCGAAAGCGGGTATTTTCGTAACCAATTCTTGCATGCAAAGGTTTTTGATCAACCGTTGTCGTTTGATCTCGACAAAGATAAGTGGTTATGATGTCTCACATTTTTAATTTTTTTCACTCATCGTGAAGTCATCATTAGCTTAAGAAATTAAAAAAAATATATAAATAAGTTTTAAGTCCCTAGATGAAATGTTTAAAAAGAAAAAGGGAATTCAATTAAAAGAAAAAAAAAAAGAAGAAATTTTCATATCAACATTACGCCCCGCGTAAGTTTACTTACGCCTTGCGTAATATGCCCCAGATCGCGAATGAACATTTCAGGTACGCCCCGCGTACTCTTAAGTTACGCCCCGCGTAACACAGCGACCAGGTAAATATATCTTGACCCTTTGACTTCGCTGTTATTTTCAACCCCATCTCCTTTATCACGTACGCTGTGGACGGAAGAAGCCTCCAAGATCCTCGATTTTTTTCGTTTCTTGTTAAATCCAACACACAAGTAAGCTTCTCGGTTACTCAATATCATGTATTTGTGTTTCAATCGGTGGAATAAGCTGCATTTAGCCTTGGTTCGAAATCTAGGGTTTATGGGGTTCTTGAATTAGGACCGATTTCGCAAATGTATGTGTTGATTAGGGCTTGAATGGACCGATTTCGGTTAATACACTAAACCCTCGAACCTAATTTCGTCTTAATTCCGTCCCACACCATCGATTTGAGCTTGGGGTCGTACGCCTTGCGTACCCTGTTAACTGCGAGTTCTTGACTGATTAAGTGGTTGTTAATTTTAAATAGTTACAAGATTATGGGAATGGATTTCTTAAGATGGTCCCGATTCTAGCTTACAGCCTTTGGACCACGATATTTTAACGTTTCTGTTGCCCCTGCTGTGTTTATTTTTAAGTTGGGTTATGATTATAGCACAAGTAAAGTAATCGGGAAGCAGAACTGTGGAACCTGGACGTACGCCCAGCGTACGCTGGATGTACGCCCAGCGTAACGCCATATCCACCCCCATTTTTTTGGTTTAAAAATCTATTAATGCTGTGATATTTGGTTTGGTTTTGTGTTTTTTTTTTAATATGTGCAGATTATGGCTCGAAGGACACAAAGAACCAACCCTCCCGAGGATGTGACTGATCATCGCTTTTTACAATTTCCGCAAACGCTGAACGATGCTACCCGGGCGCGTTATGTCATCAACTTGAGCTTGCTTCTCACAAAGGAGATTGATATTGCACCCTCATTCGACTGGGAGTTGGCTACCAGGACTGGACTTGCTGCATTGATCCAGGAATTTTTGCAATACACACACTCGGACGCGAGTGGTGTGGAATTGTTTGTGTGTCAGGGATGGGCGCGTTTGTTCAGGATCCAGGAGCCTGTGTATCGGGAGTTTTTGCTGGAGTTCTACGCTACAGTTTCCTATGATCCTAGGAAGCCACTCGATGACAGGACAGCCTTTGCTTTCAGACTGGGAGGAGTGAGCCGGGAATGCAGCGTGATAGAGCTTGCTACTCGGGTGGGTATTTACACAGCCGACGAGACGAGGAGTGTCCACTTTCTGGCATTCCTTGCTGACTGTCTCACGGAACGGCCAGCGGACTATAATGAGAACACCTTTTGGGCCGAGATTACGGGAGGAGTCTATACACCATCTACCGCTCGAGGGGGGATGATTCGGTCCACTACATACCGAATGTTGCACCGGTTGATTTCTATGTCTCTCACGCATCACAAGAATAGTGAGAGAGTGCCTTCTACGGACCTGTATTTCCTATGGGCACTAGTTACTCCAGGGAGGCACCTGAACCTTCCAGTTGCTTTAGCTGCATACTTGGGACGGAGGGCCAGGGGACTTCGGGGAGATAGCCCGATATGCGGAGGGCATTTTATCACACGGTTAGCTCGATCATACCAGTTGATGACACGGGAGATCACGAGATCGATGGTGTTTCACGACATGAGGCCGATGAGTCTTCAGCTATTGGAGTCGATGCGCGTATTAGAGCGGGGTGGTGATGGTGTTTTGAGGGTTCGAGCAGATGATGAGGCAGAAACGGAGGGTGCGGCCGAGCCACAGCCGAGACGGGTCCAGCGGCGTCGACCTGCTCCGCGGGGAGCGCAGCAGGGACCTGAGCGGGAGATTGATATGCGCTACTTAGCTCAGGGCATTGATCGTCTTAGCGAGTATGTTGCACATGTGGACGCGCAACAACGGTGGCAAGGGAATGCATTGAATGCATTCTTTGCCCATCAGGGATTTCAGTATTCGGTTCCCTTTCCACCACCATTTCAGTCACGATTTGATGGGGCCGGTACTTCTGGGACACAGCCACATGATGATGGAGATGACGAGTGATCCTTTTTATTTTGTTTTATTTGTTTTGTGTTATTTTTAGTTTAGTTTTTAGTATTTGGTATGTAATTAAACTTTGATTTAGTTTGATTTAGTTTGTTTTCCATGTTGATGCTCTTTGCTTGTTTAGATTTCTGCAGAATTTTCGCCCTTAGGAAGCTGGCAGTAAGTTCAGCAGCTAGGTCCGACTGTTGCTAGAGAGAGCGGTATGAGAGTTGAAGGTTATAGTCGAGACCCACAATTTGTCATAAGTGTGGGGTGCATATTTATTTCGTGAGCGATCGTTTTGAAGATTGGCATTGTTACGATGTTTTGACTCTTATGATATGGATGAGCAGTTCCCATACCATAGAGTTTTATTTCGATGCGAGGAAGAAGTATCGTCCCGGCTGCCATGACATGGTTGACACTTTCCTATGTTATGGGGGATTTTTCATCGCGAGTAGAGGATGTCATTCTCGACAAGACGATGTAGTCGACACTTTCCCACGTCATGGTTACTATGCTTTGCATTATTTGCACCACATTTTTGAAGATGGCGGTCTTGATTTTATTTTTCAGCAAATTCAGAAGCAGAAGTTCCAGTTTTCAGTTTTTCGGCGATATTTGAAGCAACTTGTAGCAGCCCCATTCGATCTCGCCACAACTACCCAGGGGAGTCTGTTCCTTTTTCTCCCTTTTTATGTTCTTAATTTGTTTTAGCATACAATGAGGGCATTGTATAAAATAAGTGTGGGGTAGGGGATCGGTAAAAGTAAATTAAAATTAAGAGAAAATTGAAATTGCTAGATTTAGGAAAATTAAAAATTTAAAAAAAAAAAAAAAAACTTGAAATAATAGTTTAATTTAGAAAAATCTAGTAATAATTTAAATTTTGCTAATATTGTATGAAATGATCCGATGAGAACTCAAATGTTTAGTTGAGCCAATATACGTTATAGTGCATTTGTGGCCTCCCTTATTTTAGTGAAATCATGGAACAAAAACATAACCCCGCTTGGTTTGAGGGATGCAATATGTTTAGCAGCCTAAACCTGAAATGTATCCAGGAAAATTATTATCATTAACCAATAAAGGTTGAGGTTGAGCGCCTCTGCTTAAGCATGTAGGTTTTGAGTGAAAAAAAAAAAAGTGAGTTACATGTGAAAAAAAAAAGAGAGAATTACGAAAAAGTTTGAAGAATTTTGGAGCAAATAAAGTGAAGATCAAAAGATCAAAATTCTAAGAAATCCAAAAAGTTGAAGATACCAGAAATCAATTCAAATAAGGTGTTGAATTCAAAGAAATCAAAGATCAAAATGCCAAAGAAATGAAGAATTCAAATAAAGCTCCATAGTGGTATCATAAATTGTAATTCTAGATTATGTATGCTTAGGTTGCTCAACTAAAAATACCTTGAGGTTAGGAGGTTTTCTGCGGATGGATTCGGAGGGTTGCATAAAATGAGCATTGTTCGGAAAAAGTGGGCGAGTGTTTATGAAGATTGTGAGTATTTAAAATATGGGGGGGTACTTTAGGAAAATATTAGACACAAATGTACGCGTTGAGGTCTTGGCATAATGGCTGAGTTTTAAAAGGATTGTTTAGTGCAATATTGGTAAAATAAAAGTAAATTTGCTTGGGGACAAGCAAAGGCTAAGTGTGGGGTATTTTGATATGTGTATTTTTATATATATTTTTATGCATTTTATCTTAATATTTTGGCCTTATTTACTCTATTTTAGAACTAAAAAGTACTCATAATACTTTAAATTATGTTTTGCAGCTATTTGTTGTCGATAAAGCACAAAAGAAAAGACTGAAGTGGAAACCGGGCTTAGAAGCTAAAAGAAAGGAAAGAGTGCTGAGGTAGCGAGTACGCCCCGCGTACCTTAAGGTTACGCCCCGCGTACCTGCTTGTGCCGGATAGACTTGATCGCGTGATTATCTTGAGTACGCGCTGCGTAATCCTAAGTACGCCCAGCGTACTTAGGTCGGCCACAAAGATTATAAATATCGATTTTTAGCTAACCAGGAGGGGAGATTCGACTTCTAACCTAATTTAGTCGACAATTAACTTCTGTTAAGCCGTTTTGAGGGTCTAGAAGGCGGCCGGAAGGCCGTTAAGCTAACGGGAGCGGAGATCGGAAGGATTGGAGAGCGGATACATGTTGATTATCATATGGTTTGCTGACGTGACCATGTTTAGCATTCTATGGTGGTACTTTTCTGTATTTAGTTTCTGATTTAGGTGTAAAAACCTTTTACTTTGTGTTTATGATTGAATGAAGCTTTGATTATTAGACTAATTGCTATATTAAATAGTTTATTTGTGTTTAATTTATCTTGCCAAGCTTGTTAAAAGATCCTCATGTGTTAATGATGATTATTTTCTGTTAATTGCTAAGTAAATTGAGTTGCTTGAACATCTGCTTGATTTGCTTGTCTCTTATGATTTTTGATGACCATCGAGATTATAAGACTAGAAATAACGAATGTGAAACTAGAATTAACTTGAGAATAAGTAAGTTAATGTGTGAGCCTTGTTTGATGACCATCAACAAGAGGTTGATTAAATGTTTACATTGATTAACTATATTTGCAAGTCTTGCTTGATACGAACTGAACACTAGGAAGCATGTTAGTTTAATCAACTGATCACTGTTTGAATTGACTTGTTTGCTAAAGGATTAGTTATAGTGAACATGAATCTAATCATTTTAGGAATCGGTGAACATTGAATAAATGAATTTGTGTAAGCAATTGTTTATGTTTTAAAGTGTAATTTATCTAAACCAAAGTACCTGAAGAGATGTGCTTTCCTGTTAGTTTATCGAGAGTTGTTAATTGTTAATTTGAGATTTATTAAACCATTCTCTTTATTATTTTCGTGTGACCTATAACCTATAATCAAATATATTAAATTAATCCACCGTTCCCTGTGATCGACACCCGACTTACCTAAGCTATACTGTAATCTGACTAGGTACACTGCCTATAAGTGCATAGATAGTCTAAGTTTGTTAGGTTATAAATATTAAAATTAGTGGGTACTTTTGTGCACATCAGACTCGTATACACGAAATTGTGATCATTGAATCACGTATGAATTCTAATATGAACTTTAGGACGGAGACTGTCCAGGAGTACGAGTAATTGCATTTGGCATAGGAACAAACTTAGAACCCAGTATGACTCTTATAACCAGATCGCTTTACAGTCTAAACATATACGGAAGATACAAGAACAGCCCGGACAACACAGCGAACTACTCAACAATAGAATTAGAAGACCAGGCTTCTCACTCTTGAGAGCTCCGGTCTTATTCTTACCAGAAGTCGAAGGAGTGCATTTTATGTACCTCGACGACCGGAGACTCCATTAAGATTTCCTTTAGAAATCGTTGTCTCTGCCTCACATAGACGAACTGATTGGGCAAACACAGGGAAAGGGTTACTTTAGAAATGGACCTGAGATCCGAATATCACCAGTTCGAGTGTTAGGGAAGGATGTCCTAAAGACTACCCTCCGAACTCGATGCGGACACTTCGAGTCCGTAGTGATACCCCTCGGATAGGACCAATACGCCCATAGTATTCATGAGCTAAATGAGTGGAGTACGCCTTTCTTACTGGGATCAATTCGTCATTTCTCCATGTAATGACTTACTTATCTACCCTCGTAGTAAGAAAGAACCCATAGGAACATTACCCTCGGAGATACTTTCCGCAAAGTTCTCTAAACAAGAGTTTTGGAATTTAGAGTCAAATTTCCTGAGGCACACTTTTAGTGTTGTGGAAATTCTTGAGTACTCTGTCAAATTATCCAAAACCGTTGGGAATTTGTCGGCACCATAGTCACCGACGGAAAATTTGCCAAATTCTAGGTCTTACGGACCTACTATCATAGTCCATTCGGAACTCCCCGTAAACTTCAGGAACCCTTTCGACTTTGACCCAGCAAGGGATGGCCCTTGACTGGGAAGTAAGCGAGAGGAAGAACATTTGGAATTCCAAGTAAGAGACCAAATTCTTTAGGAAACCTCACTCTGGGAACGGCTTAATACGCTTCATAAAGCGTGAAAAGCTAAAATCCAATATAGTTAGGACCTCCGAGATTCTTACCAGAATCGGTCCTGCGTTTCACAAACTAGACATACGCCGCGAACTCAGTAACGTACATTTTTCCCTTCGCGTCTCGAACTTGAAACAGTATCCTTCCATTAGGACTTTCATAATCCCTCTCGACGAGATCGAGATTTACGAGATCCTTGCCTTCGTATTAGAACCGTAGTGACCCTCTACCGAGAGGTCAAGCGGATGAAGCAACACCGTCGCCCGTTAGTGAAGGTTCGTTGGGATACCAACCGAGAACCCGATTTCACTTTAGGAGTGCGAGAACCAATCGATTAGGAAGTTCACATAACGACTCGATCATTTGTACATACTTCCTTACCTAAATTCTAATTTCGTGATGAAATTCCATTTAACAGGGGGATGATGTGACAACCCGAAATTTCCATTTTGAACAAACCATATCAAGACAATAGAGCTTAGAACAGTTTCAGTTCAATTCCAGACTTCGGGTATAAGTTTGGCAGTTTTTTAGGATTTACACTTAAGGAGATATCAGGAGAGTGGTTGCACTAGGGTTTTGTGCAACACTGTTATTCCAACACTTAGTTATATTAGAAATCATTTCAGGAATAAAAATATTTTCTGCCAAAATATCTCAGGACTATAAATAGAAAATTGAACCAAATAATTCATTAGTTACATTTCCAATTAGAGAAAAGCCTAATTCTCTCTCACAGATCTTCGGGTTTTTATCCCAAAACGTGAGTACTTCAATCTAGTTGTATTATATAGCTTAGATTATGCTTAATAACATCAAAATCACGACAGAACAACAAGATCTGTGAGTTTACTCCCCAAGAACATCTTGGAGAGTAAACTCCTTTTCAAAAGCCAAATGATGCCTAGACTTTCCATAACCCATGAAACTAGTTTGGGCTTGTACACAAATGAGTTAAGGGACAGAAAACAAACTCAAACAACAAGATATGAGAGTTTACTCCCCAAGAACATCTTGGAGAGTAAACTCCATTTTAAGGGCCAATAGTGTCCCAATGTCCCTCAAAGCCTTGGAAATGAACCTTGAGACTACCCATGACATGTTTAGACATCCAAAACAAATAGAATCAAGGGTTGAAAGTGAGTTCACGGCCAAGGAAGTTCTTGGGCCGTGAACTCCATTTTAGGGTGTCAAAATGCCCTAAATGCCACCCTTAATCCAAGAGACTAGCATAGCTTTTTACCTTGATATGTCTAATACCCAAAACAACCAAAATACCAACACCCACAAGTGTTTACGGCCGCAAACACATGACCAAATGGTCTGTGGGCCGTAAACTCAAGTTAGGGGTGTTTTGATGCCACAAACACTTCCAAGGGCTTAGGCATAAATTTAGAATGCTTCCTTATGACCTTTAGGACCCCCATAAGTATATTTGGCCATGAGTTTACGGTAGTAAACTCATTTGGGCCGTGAACACCTCAAAAACTCCAAAGAATGTGGTCTTTCTCATCCTATGCTAGAGCTAATGTCCCTAAATCATTCCATAGCTTTCATACTTACACAAACCCATGAGTGACCATGAGTTTACGGCCGTAAACTCCCTTGGGCCGTGAACTCATGGTAGTAAACTCATAAGTGTGCCCTTATACCTTCCTATGTTGAATCACATGTGATTCCAACACTTGGTCAAGGTGTTTCCTAGTCCCGGAAGGTGTTATCTTTCATATAGTTGTTATAAACACTATATTCATGTCATTATGTGTCCTTAAATATCATTTAGGACTTATTGTGTCTCGGGACTTCATTCGTGGAACTTCTCATCCCTACACGCGTACCCGCTAGAACCCCTCACAACAGGTGAGTTCATACCCCTTAATCAATGTTTTAAATGAATTTAAACATTTTAATGGGGGGGGGGGGGGGGGAATACAAGTAGAAAACAATATGTTATTAAATCAATCTTATGTATTTTGTAACTGTGTTTTCACTCAGTAGATTTCACATATTTCAAAAGGTGACACATGAAGTGGTTTCTATCTTAAAATACCTTGATAACAAAAGTATTAGTTTTGGAAATGTTTATTAAAATGACATCAAGTCATTTATAATTATTGTTCAAAACTCCTAGATATCTTGCAAAACCATTATTTTACCTTCTTGAATCAAACTATACTTATGCGCATATGTTCATTTATATGTTAGAGATTATAGTTTTCATCCTTCGTTTAGTTTCCCACACCCTGGTGTATCGAGGGTGCATAAATTTACTTGAACAATCACTTACTTTCCAGTTAATTATCATAGGGATAGTTAGAAGAAACAAAACATTATTACTACTACAAGGAATCACACAAGAGTCAGTTCGTTCATGAGTCTATACTAATACCTTACATGATACATGAGTACACGTACTTAGGAATACATGATACATGAATATGTTTACATATACTTACCTGTTACATGAACACACTTACATGAATACCATACAGGAACACTTCTACATAGGTGCCTTATCATGTATTCACTTACCTGGATACTTGTACTTAGAACTACGAGGATGATTTATTAGTACTTTCTGTGTAAATTATCTTTCCTATTCTGGTTCAATGGGATAGCTCGGCGGAACTAACCATTCCGAATCCCATCTGATTAACACCAGTGGTCGATGACCATCTACGGAGGTCTATGGTTACTACTTATACTAGGTAGATCGATAACTCGGCGGGACTAACCATTCCGAATCCCATCTGATTAACACCAGTGGTCGATGACCATCTACGGAGGTCTATGGTTACTACTTATACTAGGTAGATCGATAACTCTGTGGGACTAACCATTCCGAATCCCATTTGATTAACACCAGTGGTCGATGACCATCTACGGAGGTCTATGGTTACTTCTTATACTAGGTAGATCGATAACTCGGCGGGACTAACCATTCCGAATCCCATCTGATTAACACCAGTGGTCGATGACCATCTACGGAGGTCTATGGTTACTACTTATACTAGGTAGATCGATAACTCGGCGGGACTAACCATTCCGAATCCCATCTGATTAACACCAGTGGTCGATGACCATCTACGGAGGTCTATGGTTACTACTTATACTAGGTAGATCGATAACTCTGTGGGACTAACCATTCCGAATCCCATTTGATTAACACCAGTGGTCGATGACCATCTACGGAGGTCTATGGTTACTACTTATACTAGGTAGATCGATAACTCGGCGGGACTAACCATTCCGAATCCCATCTGATTAACACCAGTGGTCGATGACCATCTACGGAGGTCTATGGTTACTATTTATATTAGGTTATATTTTTCGCTTATTGCGATGTTGTGTTACTCCTAGTACCCAGCGATGCCACTTACATTTATTCTTTTTCTGGTCAATCTTCGGATGTTCATTAGGTTATCTTCTTCGTTGTGTTACTCCTAGTACCCAACGATGACACTTACATTTATACTTTTTGTGGACAATCTTTGGATGTTCATTAGGTTATCTTCTTCGCTTATTGCGATGTTGTGTTAGTCCTAGTACCCAGTGACAACACTTACATTAGTACTTTTTCGTGTTTACTTTATTTTGTGATACTTTCACATAAACGAGGAGCTAGACTAAGTACTCTAGTACTAGTCAATAGAAAGGAAAAACTATCATTTTACTTATAGAACATTTGGGTCTTGGTAGAAGACTACATTTCATACTTATAGGAAATAAGGGATTTTCTAGGATTTTCAAACTTATATCAACTCTTCCACATAAAAGATTTACATGGCCTTAATAACAGATTTTCATAAACAAGACAATGACACTTAAATACTTATGAATTCACCAGCTTTAGGCTGATACTCGCTTTCAAAATAACTTGTATTCTCAGGTCACCAGTTAGACAGGTATGATGTCCAGGCCTTGAGAAGACGGAGCACGGTCAAGACTCGTCGTATTTTGATTATTCATTTTTATTGTTGTACATTATGAAAGAACACACATGTATTAAAACTTTACCTTTAATGCAATGGATGATGTTGTTGCTTGTTTACTACTTTACACTGTTATGATACTTCACATGACGTCCTCCACCGCGGAACGTTTCCGCCGTTCTTGGTTTTGGGGTGTGACAGATTGGTATCAGAGCATTGTTTATAGTGAATTAAGTATATCAACCCATAAAAGATATACTAACTATAAATACATAGGGATTAAAACACTCTGTCTAAGAGAATATATTTTTAAATAATAAAATATTTAACAAAGTATACATGCCTGCATTCATACTAAAATTAGTGTCACAATGACAAGAACAAAAGTATTACGATTGTTGAATATCACAGGTAAGCTTGGGGATGTATGGTCAGTCTTGGGAGTGACATAGCCTGATCAACTATGCTGTTCCGAGGAGTGATTAGCACATGCCCAAGAATGGTTGTGGTATGGCAACAAGTCTAAAAACTTACCAACATCACCACAATGAGAACATTATAACAGAACCTAAGTCTAAAATACCATAGGGGTGTTTTGTGTTACTATAAGTACTTTATACTTGAGAACTAAAATGGAATCTTCATTCCTAAGTTGATAATTGCTAAGTGGATACGCTAAAGTTCTATGTAACTAGGATGTTATAGACTTAGAATCGGTGAAATTTTTGCTTTACCCTTATTCCTTGTGAATGTGGAGTTAAGGTCACTTATTCGAAGGCCTATCATGTGTTGATTTCATATAACTGGTATGCACTTTACAAATAGCGATGAAACTAATGAAGATTTCCTAAATAATTATCTAGATAGTTCGTCTAATAATTATTTTCTTACCCCAAATTCTCGCGTAGATAACATGGCTGGATTTCATCCCCACGACAACCTGTTCCTTCCGAACGCGGTTATTGTTGGATGGTTTGGAGAAGAACCATATAATGATCATCCAATCCCCCTGAATGATCACCATGCTGAAGACCTTTCAGATGATGACATCTCTGAACCCGAGGTTGAAAACCTACCTCAGGCAGCTCCCTTTCCGATTCCTAACCCTCGTCCGGCTTTTCATGGCCCGACGCCTGAGTGGGTGGAATGTTTGGAAACATGGAGCCAAGGACAAGATCAGCCCATGCCATTTAATGGTGACCGAAGCTTCTATGACCTGAGCAATGGGGGCTCAGCAGACAAAATCATGCCAATTCTGATCCGAAGAGTTGCCCGAAACGAAATTCAGGGCAGGACAGCTCTACAACGTATCGCAAAAGTCGATACAAACGGGGGAATGCATATGCTTCGCACCAGTCGCCTTGAACATGCTTGTGAGAGGTCTGAGAGAGACCATGAAACCCTGCTGCAAGCACGGACTGAATCACGAGCCAAAGTCATGGAACTTCGAGTACGCCAGAGAGTATACGAAAGACACCTACTTGATGTGGAACGCCAACTGGCTGAACTGAGAGTTCACCAGAGGGATGACCGTCGCTAGTAGTAGATACTTTACTTTATGTTTCCTTGTTAGAAAGGAATCGTCTTTCTGTCTATGCCCGATGTGGTATTTTCTATGAAACTATCTTGTACTGTAAGTACTTTAGTTAGGCCCTTTATATTGTCAGGAACTATCTTCTTTGGTTATGATGTAAGACCTTTTTACAAGGTCATTTTCCCGAACCTGTACGTCATGAATATCAAAGATATTGACAGTCGGCTAACTTCTGTGTTGTCCTTTATTCGAATACTCTTATCATACTTTCATTAGAGTCTATTCGAAACATGCTCTAGTCAAGTCATTGGACTATAGCAATTTGACCCCGGAGACATCTCCGAGTCTCTTTTAATGGTTGGATCATGTTATTCGCCAACCAACGATACCTCGGCTAGAACGACAAACATCTTGAGACCATTGCATGAACTTACTTCCGATCTTTGCTAGGACTGCATCATAGGGATGTAGGTCGAACTTTCCTGAACATACTTCCATTCCATACTAGGACTGCATCATAGGGATGTAGGTCGAACTTTAGAGAACATACTTCTATTCTTTTCATGAGCGATCGAACTACGTCTAGGTTCAACCATTTTCGCTCACAAATTCGTTTCCTTCCGTGTAACAGAATCATGTCATCCAAAATGCTTCAAACTCTCAAGGAAATAAGCTTTGGAACGAGGGTTGGGGGCTTTGTGGTGAATGGGGCTGGTTTGGGGCGGACATGAGGTTTAAATAGGGTGCAAACCCCTGAAACTTAGGGTTTCATCCAACAACGATGACTCGTCGAGTACAGGATATGGACTCGCCGAGTCGCCAACTTAAACATGTCCCGGGTCCCATCCCTACTCGGCGAGTCGGACCTATGACTCGCCGAGTCCAAGGCTAAAAAAATAGATAATGCTCAAGTGAGATTTACGTACCAGGAACCAGGTGCTACAACCATGCATAATCCTCAATACGTGAGGCAATCCACTAGACTCTACCCCGCCTAGTAATACTCGTATAAGCAATACAATACATAGCACACACGAGCTAAATGTAAAGAAGATATAACACAACACGGTGTAGTGAGGAACTCACCTCCAAAAGCAAAGTAGTCTCCAAAGCAACCCAAAACTCACTCGCACCTGCTTGCCCTTCACACTCCTAATAATAATAAATGGAGTTGGTTTTAGTTATTAAATTTGCCTTAATTATGAATATAACTAATGGGTAAATTTTCCAGATGTCTACATAAAAATTATGGTCTGTTCGGGACCTGTTTTCACCACCTTAAACTTCATATTTTTCAAAAATGTATCATATGGTAATAGATTAGGTTCTTAGCTTTAAAAGTAGTAGTCACACACCTCCATACGACTTTTCTACGATTTATGGCGAATTTTACAAAACTGCCTCGCATAAAAGATTATTCCGGACCAGTCTGGGTAAATGGTCGTTTTTACCCTGGCTAGAGGCATTTCTGGATTTTGGTCAAAACTAATGAATTGTATAGGACTCAAAAACGAAACTCTGGGCTTTGGTTTCGACTAAAAATGATGTCTCCTTCCTTCTTCTCCTTTCTCTTTCTCGTCTCCTTCCCTCTCTTTCTTTCCATCTCTCGGTTCTCTCCTTCTTTTGCGCCGTGACACACCAACATACGAACACCAAGCAAAAGTTGGGTTTTAGGTTAGGAAAAATTATAATTTAAGTTAATGGATTAAAGGGCTGCCAAGAGTGTCGCATGTGAGGCTTCTCCCGTCCAAAATTATGGGCTGAAATTCTATTTTTCAAAATAAACCCCCGAGTCTTCCATAATAACAAAAACAACCCCCTTAACAAAATCCTTAACATTCCAGGTTTCTTAACTTGTCACTTTCAGCCCCTAACTCACAATTTATACACGTTTTGGTTTTAGAATCATATTTATTAATACTCCTACTAAATTGTCACTTTAATTTAAAATCTAAAAATAACTAAATTAATTAAATAGGAAGTAGGAATATTAACATATCAAAAATCAGGATGTTACATAGTCACCAAGTATTAAAGGTTTTGTGACTTAATTCATGGACTTATCTTTGAGAATTCAAAGCTCTTTTATTATATTGAAGGATTTTGTGACTCGAACTTTTTCAAGTACACAAATAGATGGAAATACACATATAGCCATTTTTCACACTTGGAGGTACAACTACTAGTTGGAGAGCAAGAATATAGACTATCGTCAATAGTGAATTAATTTCGACCTTTGAAGCTGCTAAGGAAGCTTTATACCTTAAGCAACTTTGATTTGGTATAGGTTTTACACTTGAACATGTTTTGGTAAAATCCTGATAATCAAAGAGACATTCATCTTGCTAAAAGAATTTGACATTTAGTTCACAAACACACATTCAAGTCGAAGAATCATTTAATGTAACTTTGTAGGAGGAAAGAATACCCATATTGAAAAAGATTCACGCCAATGACGATTCAACCCCTATATTCACAACGGCACTTCCTTGTTACCATGTCAGGTATTTCTTTAACCTTTTGTGCCTACAAGCTTGTTAGTATTTTATACGAACACATTGCGGAGAGGAGGCATGGAAGATTTTGGATTTCTGTTCATTCATTTTACGTTCGATACATTTTATACCAATGTATTTAATGTGGGAAGGCCATGTTTAATCTTGTATTCATATTTGTTTTTCTGTCTTGTTCGAAACAATTTTGTCATTTGGAGCGAAACTCAAATTTGTTGTAGATTCTCAAACGTAGGAGAACTCATCTTGTTGAAGATCAATGTGGACTATTGATAATTACTAGTTTAGCATTGTTATAGATCAACGATAATTTATCAGTTTAGCATCATCATACTTCCTAAATACATAGAAAAATCTAAGAGATCAAATTAGAGAGTTTATCATGGATTTTGAATTTGAATAATTAATATTGGGTTCTAGTTTTGGTGAGAATTTCGGTTCTAAGTATGGTAGCACCTTTAGAATCAAGTTCCGTTCTAGGGATGAAGTCATAAATATCCCAACAGAAAAATAACATAAAAATAATCCGTATGAAATAATCAAATTATAATGATGTGCGTATTGGAGTGAACCACATGGACCGTTTTGTAATACACTTTAATAATAATAAATATTATTCATGGACATGAAAAATAGAATGTTTTTAAATTCTTATATTCAAGCTAACTGGCGGTTGCTATATAAAGGAAAGCACTTTAGACATGATGTTAATATTTACTTTCTGTTCTAAATACTTCTTCTAGCAGCTTCAATGGGTGTCGTACGGACAGACGAGAGTCGGAGAGCTGAGATCGAAGAGTTCCGGCGGATGCTGCTATCTTGCTCCGGCGTTGTCCTCAAGGTTACAACCGAAGAAGAGTACAACCGCCGGCAAGTGCCAGCAGCTAACAGAAACGAATACACAGCAGATCAGAAGCTTGTATGCGTCACAAGCGGCGTCTCTTTCCTTGGCATCGCTATTGTGAAAAAATTATTACTCAGAGGCTATTCCGTTCGGATCATCGTCGATAACGAAGGTAAAAATGGAGCTGTTACTTGTATTGTGATTAATTAGATGAGATTTTTGTGCATATATCTTCTATACTAGTTTAATCATGAATTAACCGGAAGTATTTGGAATTACAGACGATATTGAGCGATTGAGGGAGATAGAAATTACAGAGGAGGTAGGAGGAAGATCGAACATTACAAGCAGCAATCAGATCGGAGTTGTTGTTGCGAAGTTCAACGAACGTCGGACCTTAATGGAAGCTTTCGATGGATGTTGTGCTGTATTTCATACGGCGGCTTTCATTGATCCGAGTGGACTCTCCGGCTACTCGGTGAGTCACCGAGTCTCTTTCTCCATATCGTTTTCCGATACGTCGAGACAAAAGTCTCTATCGTAGCAGGTCAATGACTATAAACAATTTTCCACGGAAAAATCAATGCAGACAGCATGTGTGTTTGTTCCAAGATCTGAATGGTTGTATTTTATTATTGAAAATTATATGTCAGATTTGGCTTTTGGTGAATTATTATTCTATTTTCTCTTTCCTTCTAGAACCTTTTCTAAATATACAATAGATTAAATAGTATAGTTTTTAACTTTTTATATGGTCTAGAATCTTTTAAACAATCCAGTTGATTCATTATAAATAAAAATTTATTGTAAACATATACTAGTTTAAACAATCGAGTTGATGAATGATTATGAAATTGATAGAAAATAATGGCGGAAGTTGAAGCAAGAGCAGCAGAAAATATAGCGGAAGCCTGTGCTGCCACGTCATCAGTCAGAAACTATGTGCTTACATCTTCTCTATTGACATGCTTTTGGAGAGACACTTCCGATAGCAGCCTTTCTCATGTAGTAGATCACAATACATGGAGTGATGAATCCTTTTGCAAACGCAAAAAGGTTAATATTGACATTTCATAATCAGATATTTGATTTTAGTTTATGAAAATCGTGTATAAGATAATTATTTATTGGAAATATTGTAGTTATGGTATGCTTTGGGGAAGTTGAAAGCAGAGCACGTGTCATGGAAAATAGCCAAGGAAAAAGGGTTGAAAATGGCGACAATATGCTCTGGTCTTGTAACTGGACCACGTTACTTCTGTGTAAATCCACATCTCAAAGGTATGTTGCTTTCCAATCTTTTCAAATATATACTTTTCTATTTTTTATTTATTACAATGTTGAATTATTATTTTTATTGTTATGTTATTAGATTAATGTACTAAAAATAAATTGAAATATAATGTTATAATAAACAAATCAATAAAATATGTTGTTATTTTTTGTATTTAACCCTTCAAATATATTTAAAAAAAACCGTAGCTAACATTAATGAGAATGTTCAGGTGGTCAAGAAATGTATGACTACGGTTTATTGGCGACTGTTGATGTTGATAGATTGGCAGATGCACATGTACACGTATACGAGGAAATGAACAAAAATGGTGGTGGTAGGTATGTTTGTTTTGACAAAGTTGTTCGTAGCCCAAACGAGGTTCAAATATTAGAAGAGAAAACGGGGATTCATATAAATACGATTTCAAGTGATTATGAATTTCGATTTATATTGTCAAACAGAAAGCTTGATCGGTTAATGTCCCAAGTGCATAGATGTTCAAATTTATGTTAGCATGTAGATAATTAAATCTAATCAAATGAAAATTAAATGTTTTCTATGCCTAAATCGTATTTTATATTACTTATGTATATCTTAAAAGTAAACTGTTTAGTTGGTCCATTCATGAATAAATGGATAGAAATTGTAAAAGTATGCCTATAAGAACCTTAATCAATCTAACAAACTTAATACCATTGTATTGGTCATATTGTTAATTAACTTATTTTGTTACTATTTATTGATTATTTTATATATTTAACCATTTATTTATCTTTCATAGTCATCTTTAATAAATGAAGGTTTTTTTTTTTTTTTTTTTTTTTTTTTTTTTTTTTTTTTTTTGTCACATGTCATCTTCTCCTTCATTTTGACATTTGTCATTTTATGAGAATTTTAGAAATTTTATTTTCCACTTGTCATTTTTTAGGGATTTCCATTTTCTTAAAATAAAATTCCATAAAATTGTAATGAGTTTTATAAGGAAATAAAATCATCATATTAATATGGTAATAAATTCTTATAAATATTTCAAACGATTTAGTTCTTTTACAAATTTTCAGAAGATTACATTATGTTATGTAAAATATTACATTATAAAATATTTCATATTTATATATTGATATTAAAATTTTATTTTTAATAAACTCGTGTAATAGACGGGTCTTACACCTAGTATTAAATATAATCTACTCAATATTTTTATTATTTTTGATTAATTAATCTAATTTATTAAATAAATAAAACAAAAATCAACATTTGTATTGAAAAATATATTTAAAAAGCATTTTAAGTCTATGAAAATGACATAAATGTCAAACATTTAAAAAAAATAGCGGTTATTATAATATTTTTATCGACTTTTTAGTTTTATAACAATATATTTGATAAATATAATAAATATTGAATCATGTGTGCTTAAAATCAAAAATTAAAATATGATGTTTTATAAAATTAATAAAGATAAATGTTTAACTACTAAAAAAATTAATATATATATATATATATATATATATATATATATATATATATATATATATATATATATATATATATATATATATATATATATATATATATATATATATATATATATATATATATATATATATATCAAGAATGAATTTTAAAGATAGTCTTTTATGTTAATAAAACAAAATAAATATAAACTTAAAATAATTAACAGAATTAGCTATCACGATGCGTTTGATACATACATTATTAATAATGAAATGTATTGAGACGCTATGTATGGCCGATGTATGAATCTCTTTAAGGAGACAAATAGTAAATAATAATTTTCTTTTATTGAAAGCGATATCTCGTGGTATCGACACGACTATTCTTTCTTCGTGGAAAATATTGTAAACAGTATTCAGTAATATCGACTAAAACTGACACCAACAAGACTATCCGTGGAAAACATTATAAATAGACAAAATTAAATAAATGGTCCAAATGGTTTATCAAAAGTCACAACTTCAATCCTTATTTTTTTTTTTTTATATAAAAATGGTTCCCATGTTTTCATTCTTAGTCCTAAACCCTTTAAAATGCCATTTATATCATTTATTTTTCTTTTATATTTTTCCTTAATTACCTTAGCTTAAAGAAAAGAGAATAGAAAATAAAAAACACCCATCCATACCAATACCCCACTCCCACTTATCTCTCTTTTTCAATCTTTACGTTCTTTCTCTTCAAGGTCAAAATTATATATCGGCGTCTCTCTAACCAATACCACCGGTGCCAAAATCCACCCCCCTTAAAACCATAGATTTGCGACAAACAATGGGGAGTCAGAAGTTCTAGGAGACGACAAACGATGGTCCAGATTCAACGACGATGGTTAGTCTAGATTTGCAAAGGGAAGCAAATGCGTTAGTATCAAGAACTCCAATGGTGGAAGGGAAAACCCTCTTTCATCCCTCAACCCCTTCTTATATTCATGTCTCCTTTTTCTTTTGACTCGCCTTTTAGCCCCACTCTCCACCACTACCATCGAAAGTACACCACTGTCATTCTTTGTTGGGTTAATCTTGATGGTTCGTTACACATCAAGAATATTGCAACTCTTTTTAATATGTGTGTGTAAATCGATGGTGGTGTCCGACGATGGTGGTGGAGGGGTGATGGTAATGAACAGGGGAATTGCAGAGGATGCTATTTGTGTTGCAAGAAACATATCAAAAGATTGGAGGTTGATGATGTTAGTGATTAAGGTGAACAACAATGGAGATGGTGGTGACGTTTGGTGCTGGTCTGGTTAATGGAAAGTGATGTAGGTTGGAAGTGATGAATAAATTTATTTATTTATTTATTTATTCTAAATTATAGGTGTCCAGACTTCCCTTTTGATCTCTATGTCTCATCTTCTTCCTCCTTTATTTATTTATATTTTTTTTGCGTTTCCTAGTTTCAATCAAAGAAATAAATCAGGATGTATTTTCTTAAGTTTCATTGTAGTAGGGTGATTTGGCTGGTAGATGATTTTGGTCTGGAAAATGGTTTTGTCATCAATATGGTAAAGCGGTGGTGGATCCTAGCTGCTTGAGAATAGGTTGAAGGAGGATGATGGTGAATGAAGAATATAATTTGGTGGTGGTTGGAATGAAGGAATAAGGTGGTGTTTATGGAGTTTTGAAGTTTTGGTTAATGTGGTTGGATGTTGGAACAAGGGTGATAGTGGGTGAAGAAGATAATCTAGTGGTAGCTAGAATGGAGGAATAAGGTGGTGTTTATGGAGAAATGTGATTTTTCTGTATTTGATTGGTAAGAAGAATAAATGAAAAGACAATTATTCTTACCTCGATCGCGGTGGTGGAAAAAGATGATGGTTAGGCCAACCGGTATGCTTAGCACGGAAGCTAGCATGGTCTATGTGGCCACGGAAAAATTTCATGCACACTATCCCGACCATTCGTGGTCAGTCGTGGTTATAGTCCCTCGTGTTACCTATATATAAACACATCAATTTAAGAACCTATACACTCAAACCATTCTCTTTCACACATTTTCTCTCTACCTTTATTCACTTTCAAAAACCATGGCTCCCAAAATGCAAAGTTGGTCGGAAGAGGAAGAAGAGAAGTTAACACTGACATGAGTGACTGTTACGGAAGAACTAGATAGACGAACTTCCAGGGATTTTTGGGCAAAAGTTGGAAACATTTTCCATGATTTAATGGGTTGTCACAGTCGTAATATTGATGCAATATGTTATAAGTTTCGTTTTATGAGGCCAACATGTCGTGAGTTCGACAAACTTTATAACCATGTTATAAACAACACACATGAAGACGATCTGGTTGCTATGACCATGCATCAATATGAAGAAATAAAACACAGATTGTTTATACACCTCAAAGATTGAAAAAAAAAATTAAGCACACCCCATGTTATGGTGGAATAATTAAAAAAATAGGGTTTAGAAACTAGTTTAAGTTGTTTTTGTGCATGCATTTTAATGCTTTTTCAATTTTATTTTAGTTGTTTTCTTTTTAAAAAAAATATGTAATGTTTTTTTTTTTTAAATTATGTAATGTTTTTTAATTGAATAAAAACTAGTTCAAAAAATATATGTTTTTATTGTATTTGGATTTTGTATGTAATTTTTTATTAAACTTAATTAGAAAAAATGAGGTGGAATGGTGTAGTAGTGGTGTGTATCCCATATATTTAGTGGTAGTTTGTCGTGATGATGTGACACCCACCACTATAGTGGTTAGTGGTGGGTATAACAAATGATCTTATTGGTGAGGGAAAGAGGAGTAAGGCAGAGAAAAGAGAAGATAAGGAAACAAATAAGAGGAGGAGGGGGGAAAGGGGGTGGGTGTGGGTAGGAGTTTATTTATTTATTTATTTATTTATTTTTTAATAATTCCATTTAGTTAAAAAAAGATAAAAGGAATTAAAAAGGGCAAAGTAGTCATTTTATGTAGCTTAGAGACCTTTCATGCAAATGTTAGAAACCACATTGACCATTCATATAAGTTTAGAAACCATAAGGACCATTTGTATCAAAAATAAATTAGTAGGGACTAAAGTTGTGACTTTTGGTAAACCACATGGACCATTTATGTAATATTGTATGATAAATATAACACTTCCATTCGGTTAGCAATCTTATTAATAAGTGTCTCTATGTGTGAGACACTATATTTAGTTGTTAGACAAAACTACAAAAATAGTCCTTATGGTATGCATTTTTTTCTTGGATTTGGTCCACACCACAACCTTTTTGGATTGATGCTCAATTTGAGCAGCTTTAGTTATGGTTTTGGCCCCTCTATAAACTGAAATGATTGTAATACCCTTAATGTATTTATTTTTTTTATTTTTCTTTTGTTTTTTTAATTGAACACTTATTTATCTATTTTAGTAATTAAAAACATAAGATATGACACTTCTCTCTCAGCAAAACCCATAGGCTCGCCAAGTACCCCTCTTCATAACAGTTTGTTTTTAACAAAAGGAAGTAAAGAAGACATTGGGACATGATTTTTTTTGACTAAAGTTGTTAAACAAATATCAAGAATATTCTAAGGTTATACCAAAGACTAGTTTCTTATGGAAAGTTAGAAGTACGATATTAATTTGGACGGACCATAGTGACATGATTCTGGATTGAGATGGTTCTTGATCAGAATTGATGGTCATATGAAAATGTTTCCATAATAGGAGATACTTGAAAAAGTCCACATGTGAGTTGGAAGCTTTAATGCAAGAGAAGTGTTCAAGGAGTGTGTCTTGAGTTAGAACCTTCATTACCATGGAATTGTTTCTAGTAACAAAGTTCCAATGGAATATTCTATAATATCGTTGGCTCAATCTATATGACTTTGAAGCCTCGACATCATAGAAAAACAATGCATGTAAGGTTGGAATTCCATTACATTTTAGATAGTGACAAAAATTTGGAATTGTGAAATGAGCATCATTTGAATAATGTCCACTTGATCTGTTCACAATGGAAGGACCATAGAGAGGCATGGTATGTGTGTTCATAACATGGCATAATTGATGTTTAATTCAAGTGGTTAGTTGATTACTCGAAACATTTTATATAATGAATAAAGTCATAATTATTATGGTGATTAAATAATAGAGATTTATTTATTTTCAATAGGTTTGAGACCATAGTTAATTAGTTTATTATTGTGTTTCACTTTGCATGTTTTACTTCTTGAATAATTTGATTATTTGAATTCCACAATCGATCATACTTTTGGAAGTAAGTAGTGAATTAAGACTGTCATGAATTGAATTGTAGATTGTCTATGGGGATTAGACATTGCAATAAGATTGCTACAATGTTCATGAGTACTTAGAAAATGGAATTTTTGAGAATTGGATGAACCTACGCTCAGAGAGTTACTTCATGGATTGTATCACAAGTAATTCTGAGACGATAATACTTATATTCTTGAAATGGAGATATACGAGTTATAATTTACAAGTCGGTTGTGCATTGGTGTTATGTAAACGCATCAGTAGCATGGCGTTATAAAACGTAGTATCATGCATGATTTGGTGAGTAAGAGATATAAACATATGAGTCAAAGTTTATTCATTCCTTTTTCCCTAACTGGAAAAGCGATATATGTGGGCATGTCGATGATTTTTTGTCGATCTCTGAAGCGATTGGCCGAGCCCGGACTAAATTGATGTGTTCAATTAGTATTCTAAATTCAGTCGTCATCAATCAGGAAATCAGGAATTTTTTTTTGGAAAAATAGATTGATTTCAATCCATACTCGTGTCCAAATGATATCTTGTAGAATGAATGAATATTTGATCACTTATCTTAGGACAAATGGCTAATTATATTAGAGACTAGAGTTGCTATGGGAAGTACCCTTTGTTGTTAGTTTATAAATTATATTGACAATTGTAGTTATAGACTTATCCAAGTGGGAGACTATTACATTAGGTGTCTAAGCCAATAACTAAATTGGTATATACTTGACCTATTGGCAAAGTCCTTTTGGGTTTCCCTCAAACCTAGTAATTGAATATGATGACTTTTAGAGAGAGAGACCGAATTTATTGATTTATAATATGATTAATATATATATATATATATATATATATATATATATATATATATATATATATGAATGATTTATTATTATATTATGAGAATAATATATTAATTTGAAATAATATTATTTAATTAAGCATTAATCAGAAAATAATTAGAATTAATTTTGGGATTAATTTGATCACAAAGACAACTAGCATACAATCTATAACTACTTAACTAATTAACTGCCAGAGTTCAGACACTGGTCTTGCATACAGACTGCCAGGAGCTGCCTCCTGATCTTTCATACAAAATGCCAAGGGCTACCCCTGTGTCGTCCTATAATACATAAATCAAATAGGTCGGCATTGGTGCCTTCGACCCCTAAAACATTGAGGAGACTCACCTCAAATGCAGAAGCTCACTGAAAGAAATCCCTAGCTGCTGCCCTGACGACTCCCCGAGCTATCATTACAAAATAACACCTAATTAGCAATTTGGTTCCAATCTATGGTCCATAATCCATACTTGGGGTAAAATGACCATTTTACCCCTGGCCTAACTTGAACCAAAACTGAGGCCCAAATCCAAAAACCAAAGGGGCCCATAACCAAAAGATCTACAAAGGCCCACTAATGGACCAATTTTCCAAATTCGGCCCCACTCCCAAATGGGCCTTAATCCTAAGCCCAATACTTTCCTTAGTCCAAAGAGTTGATCTCAGATGGCCCAAAAGGCCCAAAGCAACAAGGTGACCCAAAGATGTGAAGACCAAAACACAACACTCCAAAGCCCAGTTGAGTGTTATACGCGGGGCGTACACTCAGCTACGTTGGGCGTACTTGATGAAACATGGTTTCGACCAAATCTAGGTACGCTGGGCGTACGTCCAGTTACGACAAGGTGTAACCTGGCTTATTCCAAAACTCGATTTCTGGCTTAACCACTTAAGCACTTTGCACCCAAACTTCAGAGAACCTCAAAATATAGCTCTTAATGCATAAAGTCGAAGCCTGTATGCATTTGCATGACTTATTGGGACCAAACAACCATCTTAATCCATTAAGACCCATTCTAACCCAACTAGCACTTGCATGGACCAAAAGCAATGATCAAGATACCATTTTTACGAACTTATAAACTTAGAAAGGGCAAGATATAGCAATCTTAGCTCTTGGAGTGGCTCAAACTCACCGGGAGGACTCAAAACCCATAAATAAGCACAAATCTAGCACTAAACCCATAAAACATAACAAGAAGCCAAGATATGAACTTGATACCTTAAATGAGCTGGAAATGAAGCAAAGAGTCTGGATCTATAAATCTTCCTTTGAACCACAAGCTAGCACCAAACACCCTTTCGTTGAAAATGAGAAAAAGCACACCAAAATACACATTTAGATCTATAAAACACTCAATGAGAGGTTAGGGTTTCTGAAATAAGGCTAGAAGTCAATGAGGGCTGAGAAAATGAAAGTGCCTTGAGCTCATAAGGATGCTTAAATATTTCCCAAACCCTAAAATTAGGGTTTGGCACTCTGCTCATTACGCTGGGCGTACCCCTAACTTTTGATGGGCGTACCCACCCATGCACATGCCACTTACCATACACGCATGGGACTTCTTTTTCATTCTTTTCCATTAGGGGCCATTTCTACCAATAACTTCAAATTGCCATAACTTCCTCATCTCAGGTCCATTTCCAATGAACCTTATATCCAAGGAAAGGTGTCCAGAAGCCCTACGTTTGTAACATCACACCATAGCCTTAAAACTTCCCAAACAAAAACCTAAAATTCATAAAAGACCGAGTTATCAAATTATGATTATACTCTTGGCCTCTGAAGACACCATCGAACACTTGGATCACTTAAACCATATCACCCACATCCGGAAAGGGCCAAATCCTTTCTTCTCCAAGGCCCTAGCCCTAATGACAACTAATGATTGGTCCGCATCCCCAAATAATGAAGCAAATCCAAAAACGAGTGTTACAACTCTCTACACTTAAATTAGATTTCGTCCTCAAAGTTGCTCCTTACTAACACTCAGATCATACCAAACAACCCGAGGAATGCAACCGAAAATTCTACGCATAAAACGACCTTCCCAACACAACTGAACCCAAACAGAAACTTCCAACCCAAAGAAGAATAAACCCTTAGCCCCTGCAAAAAACGACTTCTACTTTCCGAAACCTGAACTCTACATTGGTCTGACTCCCCGACAAACCGCCTACACTGAATTATTACCATGCCAAATCCTCATCAAATAATAGACTAACCAAAACACTTCCAACCCTGATTATCTTGATGAGACCAATGGAAACAAAGTCACTGACTATAAACAACTACAGAATAGTTATGCTTGACAGGAGTGAAACATCCCAAAAATACAATCCAAAAAATTCATTTTAATTTATAACTAAAACCATAGTAATCCAAATCATCTCATAAAAATATAAATGATAATACTCAAAACATCATATCAAAATACTTTATCAAAATCACATGTCCAAATATCAGAGTAAATCATCCCAGGCTAAATGTTGTGGTGTGTGCGATGCAGTCATCCCGAGCTCTTCCCCTTACTAGTGGAAGTACCTGAAACCAAAAATGAAAACTATAAGCATGAAGCTTAGTGAGTCTCCCCAAACTACCACATACCATACACATAAACACATATAAGATACATTGGGCCCCGCCCTGCTACATCGGGTACTGCTCGACATCGGCCTTGTCTGGCATTGGGCCCAACCCGACATTAGACTGCATCCGACATCGGGCCCCGCACGACATTGAGAAAAGCTCGGCATACATATGAGCATGACTACCAATACACATAACATAAGCATAATCACCTAATTATAGACACATAAACATTAATCTGACCCCGCCCTACATCAGACCGAAATCCGGAAGCATACGAACATTCCTTAGGAACCGTCCTGGTATTGGACCGTAGTCCGAAAACTTAAAAATATAAACACATTCAAGAATCACAAAGACATCAAGCATACTAACATTCTTTGGGTACTACCCCGACATCGGGTCGAAACCCGGAAAAAAACATATAAACCTATATCGGGCCCCGCCCGACATCAGAACTTAGTCCTGAACATACTAACATACATAAATGGGCCGGCCTTGGTGCCTTGGACTCGTTCCTACAGGAGAAAACTCACCTCGTAAGCTAACTATGAAATCTCGTGTGAGGAATCTCTGATAGCTGCTGCAACGACTCCCCGACTATCATTATTACAATAACACTTAGTCAAAATCTGATAATCCTTCTTAGGGTAAAATGACCATTTTACCCCTGGTCAAAGTGAACATTCTGGTAAAAGTCAACGTTATGGGTTGACTCAATTCGTCGTGTTGATCCATTAACTTGTCGAGTTCTATAAATAAAAAACCCTGAAGTCGCGATACAACTCGTTGAGTCATCCCCCTGACCCGCCGAGTTCCTTGTCTACTCATATTCGTGATTAAGTGAGTCAACTCGTCGAGTCCCTTCACAGACTCGTCGAGTTCTACCTTCTACATAATCGGGACAAATCGACACAACTCGTCGAGTCCCACTCTAGACTCGCCGAGTTCCTCAGTCTGTTTGGGCCATCTTAAAGGATTAAACGCCTATTCTTTAGATCTAAGCTTCTTGTTTCTCATAACACTGCAATGTCCTTTTAAGGGTAAAGTTTCCAACTTTACCCACTAATACCCTCATTTTACGGGTTTAGCTCAAACCCTAAATCTTTAGGACTTAGATCTTGGTCCACAAGTCATCCATACTCCAAACTAAAGCATACAAACAGAGATCTAGGCCCTAGACATCATTTGAACACTTAAGTTTTTGCCTTTACCTCCATGCATGGCCTTTTGGGGCTTAAAAGGCCAAAATGACATGTTAGAGATTGCATGGGGGGCTCTAATGGCCATAAAGTTTGCACCTTTATGCCATAACAGCCCTTCAAGGTCTTAGATCTGGGAAAATATCCACTTGGATCGTCCATTTCCCAAAAGCTAACATTCTTGGACCTGAAACCCCTATAAAAAGTGAAATAAAGAGATCTAAGAAATCATTGAGCAAGTTTGAGACTTGCTTACCCGAAAATGCTGCAAACAAAAGTGAAGTTTCTGGATCTACTCTCTTCCACTTGATTCCTCTAGCTTCCTCTTCTTTCACAAGCTTCAAAAGCACAAGGTTCAATCAAAAATGACTCACAAGCTCACACAAAGTATTAGGGTTTCGTGATTTAGGGTTTGGGAAATGGAGGCTGGAAATGAGGCCAGCAACTAGGGATTAGGATGCTTAAATAGGGTGCAAAACCCCGAAATTAGGGTTTTATCCTAGCAGCCCTACTCGTCGAGTCGAGGCTCTCAACTCATCGAGTAGGTGAGTTTAGGGGTGGCAACTCTTGACCCAACCCGTAACCCGACACTGACCCAACCCGAAAATAGACGGATTTGGGTTGAGATTTTTGACCCGCCAACCCGTCAACCCAGCAACCCGTTTATTTTATGGGTTGGGCTGGGTTATCTGTTTGGGTTCGCAGGTCAACTCGCCAACCCGTATATATATACATATATATATATATATATAGATATATGATTAAATTTGATTTCCATCCGTATTCGTAATATTCCTTATCATTGTATTCCTTCCGTATTCGTATGTGACTAATCTGCATTTGCGGTTTGTTAATCAGAAAAAGAAAAAAATACATGTCGTTATTTCACGAGTCACGAACGAAGAACACATCCACTTTCTACGAATGTTTTCATTTTTCATTTTTATTTGGATGTTATTGACTTTATGAATTTATGTTGAAAACCTTTTTTATGTTAATTACTGTAATCATTTTATGAATTGATGTTGAAAAAACCTCATTTTTTAAAATTTATTTTTTATTTATTAAACGGGTTACATGGGTTGGGTTTGACCCATTAACTTGTGAACCCACGAACCCATATACTTAAACGGGTTATATGGGTTGGGTTGGGTTGAGGTTTCCAGCCCCCCAACCTGTGACCCGCCAACCTACCAACCCGTGACCCGCCAACCCGAACCCAACCCTATTGCCAGGCCTAGGTGAGTTAAAACCCCGTGTCAATTCTGGTTTCTACTCAATGAGTTTAGGGCTCCCAACTCCTCGAGTTGCTCTACAAAAATGAATAAATTATAATTAAATGCGTACCAGGAACCGGGCATTAAAATTATAGCCCACTTGTCTTTGACTTCATCCTCGAAGTTTGCCGCGTAGGGAAACAACTCCGGGTAGTGCTTCCTCATCTCCTCCTCAAGCTGCCAAGTCCACTCCGAACCCTTGCGGTGTTGCCACTGCACCTTCACTAGTTCCACCATTTTGTTCCTCAGCTCTTTCATCTTCTTGTCAAGAATAGCTACCGGTCTCTCGATGTAATTCAGGCTGTCATCAACCTGAATTGTAACACCGTATATTTTCAAACAAAAATTTGATTTTAAAATCATAAAATTCTCATAACGCATTTCACAAATTCTCATTTATTTAGTTTACAAAACGCATCTCCATAATTGTTTGATTAATAATCCAGGATCCTCAAAACATAACTCTTTCTATGGTGTGTACAATTGAGCCGGTGCCTTCCCGCGATCTTTAGAAAAACCTGAAACACATAACACATAGCACGGTAAGCACAAAGCTTAACGAGTTCCCCAAAGTACCACACTGTCACAACTGAAAATTTTGAGCCATGTAATCTATACATTCAAGTTAATGGGAATCAAAAATTTCAATCAAATACAACATGCTAGAACTACAAATAGTCATCAAACAATTGGAGACCCTAAAAGTCCTTGTTAAGTCCATTTTGGATTAGGACTCCCTTATTGGATCCAAATGGACCAATAAGCTTCCAATTAGACTATCATGGGCTTAGAACCCTAATTGGGCTCTAATTGGACCCACACTAAATTATTTCAACATTTTTGGGCCATATTGGGCCTAGAATGAAATAAATTAATGACTATGAACCATAATTAACCTAATTTGACCCTAACTAGTCATAAAAATCACCTTTAAATTTATTTGGACCAAAAATCACTCAACTTAACCATGAAAATTGGGCTTAAGTATTTAAAGCCCAAACATTCTCTTTTTCCTCCAACATTTTCGGCCCAAATCAAGCCCAAGAGAAAGGTTTGACTTTCTCATGCCACCTCACTATTAACCAAAGGACTTCCATGCAAGAAACTCATATCTCCATGCAAACATCACCTCAAATATCATTTCTTCTTCTCTCCTCTCTCACTCTCGGCCATACTCACACACACAAACTCACAAAAATCTCTCAACTCTCTCAAGAACACTCCCTTCTTCTCCATCCAAAATCTCGAAAAATAGGAAGCATTCAAGGAAGTTCTTCCACAAAAATCATCATCTAAGGTAAGGTTTTGTTTGGATCTATGACTTGTATTCCTTATTTATCAAAAATCTCTTCCTAATCCATGCAAAAATCATGATCTTGCACTCTAGAAACCCCATAATCTCGAAAAGTTCATCAAGGAGTGCAAAGGCCAAAAATCACTTCATTCCTTCCAATCTTTCTTCAAGAACCGAAACTACCCCCTAAGGTGAGCTTCATACCCCCTATTTTCTGTTTTTATGAGTTTTGGGGGGGGGGGGGAATACAAGTGAAAGTGTAGATCTATATGTGTTTGTATGCCTTGTATGATTTCCATGCTTATATGTATGCTTCTATGTGTTTTAATGTTGGATCTAGCCATAAAACCCCTCAAAACCGAGATATAACTTATGTTTTATGATCTTAGCTTCAAATATATTTCTACACACAAAGTGTTTCAAGAAAAATGGCTAAGTGGTTTAGTAATAATTTTCTTTGGGTTAAAAACACAAATTTTGGGCCTAAAATGTGAAAAGTACAAAAATAAGGGCCCAAATTGACATTTCACAGATTCTGATGGATGAAGTGTGCCAAAACAGTTTCCATAGAACTATTTCTGGAATTATACTCAATTAGAGGATTAAAAACATAAATTTCAAGCTTAATGGGCTAAAAATGAAAATTTCGGCCCAATGAGGCCCATTATGCGAATTTTTCTGTTTTGGAGGGCCAAAACTGTAATTTTCTGTAAAACAGTGGACTATAGGTGTCCCAAATCCTTTTCAAAGGTTTAAAATGCTTTTTAAATTTAAAAAGGACCAAAGTTGCAAAATTTTTCCAATTTGGGCCAAAATTGTCAAAGTTGCGAAAAGAAGGGATTAAAACCGAGAAAACTGCATTTCCAGGGACTTAAACTGTTTTCTATGAAAAATATGCTGAAAAATATTAATTTCAATAATTTTTGGTGTTAAAATGTCAAGAAAATTAGTTTAAGGACCAAACCGGGAAGTATTTGATAAAAGGGTTGAAAATGTAAATTTTACAAATAATGAGGGGCTGAAAACAGAAATATTTCAAGGCTAATTCAATATACACAATTTGATTAAATAATAGCATCGCAACTATCGACGAAATACAACACATTACAACACCAAAAGTCGTTGTTAAACGAATTGGCTCGGTCTCAAGCCAATAGAAATCTACAACTACTAACTCTACGACACTACGGTTCATATAAATAATGTTTGGGAACTTAGCTTACATACGAGTGTGCACAGACATCTACGCACCATCTTCGGGCCCCAAAAGTGTAAAATCTTGCTTGTTGGGCCTAGCTAGCCCAATGACCTGATCTTAAGGCCCGAAGACGCATATTTTCTACGAAGTGTTGAGTTTCACCGACTCGGCACAACGTAGAGGGACTTTCAATGGCTTGTATACCACTGGTCCCCAAGGGTCCTTGGTATTGCTAGAAAAGTCTGCATATTTTACGAGGCGGGTCGGGGACCCCTCGCACGCATATTATCCCCAACCGATTTATAGAGTCATCGAGACCTTCGTGTCCTCTTTCTCTTCGGATGTGGGACTACACCTAGTCCGGGCGATTGGATAACGCGATTAGTACTGACGACGCCTTCGGGAATCGTTAGTATAACTATAAACTGGGCGTTTGTGTAACGCGGGTTTGTAGTAAATAATCCTGCTCGAGAACCTTCCAACGTCGCCTGGGACCGACACTTCTATCTTTGTAATGGTTTCAACGCAACTTAATGGATTTCAAAGGAACTAGGGGAACATCGGGTTTTCCTAGGGTTTTTAATACATACAGATTTGAACTGCATACATCTTCAATGAACATTTTTTTTGACACAAGTATAGAAACAAACAAGCATACTTATGGATCTTCACAAACGTTTTCAAAAGCTTTTCTTTTCAGAAAATATCGGATTTTCTGGTGGTTTTTCAAACAATACAAACATTCGATTTCAAACACTACTTATGAACTCACCAACATTTTATATGTTGACGTTTTTCAAAATACTTGTATTCTCAGGGAACCAGTGAATCAAGGGAAATCATATTCAGTGATGGTTGCAGTTTATTTATGTACGAATCAAACAATTTAATTTTTGGGAATGTAATGTTTAAACAATGTATGACATGTAAACACTGCTGGTTGTAATATATTAATGCACGGTGACGAATGTTGTTATGTTTCATATATATTCAATGTTATGGTATTCAATTGAGTCACGACAGCCCCCGGACGTTTCCGCCGTCTGGTTCGGGGGTGTGACAGGTTGGTATCAGAGCTTTGTGTATAGTGAACTAGCATGTCGAGCCATACATTGATATGCAACTATAAACCAAAAAGAGGGACTAACATAACTCTGAACAGAACAAGTAAATAAAACACACTTGCTTGCATTAGGAATAAAGACCTAACGCTGAATCAAACACAATAACACTGGTAACTCGGTTAATTCGGGACTGTTCTTTGTGATACCAAGGAGTGAATGTAGCCTGATCAACTACATTCTCTCTAAGGTAAAATTTACACACGTCTTGATGAGATCGGGATAGCCAGGGAACCTAAAACTATACCCTTTATCACCCAAAAAGAGAATGTTTGCTTAGTATGTATAAAAGTCATAGTACCCTAGGAATAATGTTAGCATATTCACGTACTCGCGCAGACAGCATGGCTGGTTTTCATCACCCTGGAGACCCCTACTTCCCTAATCAGGGAAACAACGGGTGGCTAGAGGAGGAGGAGGAGCCTGAGGAGGAGCAGCAGGGTATCCAGTTTCATCAGGCCTTAGTAGCTCACGGGATGCTTGTGGATGAGCCAGGAGAGAATCCAGGCGAAGCACACGATGTCGGACCCGACGAATACGTAGACACTGACTACGAGTTTGGAGGAATCGACAGTGACGACGAGGGAGGTCAGGCTGGGGACCGGGACCCCATCCCGCCATGCGAGGACGAGGCACAACCAGATCACCCTGCTCCACCAGCGAACCCCCCAAGAGAGAACCGTTCCCTCGAAGCTGAGATCGCCACACTGCGACAACAGCTGTATGCGATGGAGGCTCGGGCAGTGCAAGCAGAGCATGAGAGGGATGAGGTTATAGGAGACATGGCAGAGATGGCACAGCTACTGGCACAACATTTCGGCATATGACTTCGGCACCACCTCCTGACGCAGCTCATCGCGGTTAGGGATAGACTTATCGTAGTAGGTTATTAGGAACTATGCTATGTACTCCGGCTCTATGTTTAAGTGACTACACTACTCATGGAGCCGTTATGCTGTCTGATTAGTATCACATATGTATGCTCCTACGAGCAAATTTTCTTGTATTAAATGCGGATAATAATATTAATAGACTTTTGTGTGTTTTGTTATGATATTACCAGTTGTTATGTGTTGAGACATTATGATTGTATGCTTGATGATAGTAACGTTTAGGTTCGTACCATACACCTAGTTAGTAGGGTCGCCACCTCACAGAAACCACGTGCACTCAACATCTTTCCGTTTCATGACAGAAAGATGCCTCGCCCAGCTACTCGCGGAAATCCCGAACCAACCCCGCCCGAAGTTGACTCCACTGCTTTCCAGGCAGCCGTGTCTGCTGCAGTCACAGCAGCTATGGCACAACTTCATCGAGGGAACAACGGAGGAGGTAACGGGCAAGGATCCGGAAGTTCGAACAACGGGACGAACCAAGGACTCACTAAAACGTGCACCTACAAGGATTTTGCGAACGCTAAACCCCGAACTTTCAACGGCACCGGAGGAGTGATCGCCCTAAAGCGATGGATTGAGAAGGTAGAGTCGGTATTCGAGATATGCGAGTGCCCCGAGCAGATGAAAGTGAAGTTCGCGGCCTGCACTTTTGTGGACCAAGCACTCACTTGGTGGAATGGTCACGTAGAAGCTATGACACTCCCTGTAGCCAACTCTATTCCCTGGGCAGAAATGAAAGAGATGTTGACGGCTGAGTACTGCCCCCGAGGCGAAATACAGAAGATGGAGCAGGAACTATGGAATCTCACGGTGCAGAATGGGAATATCGATGCTTACATATCGAGATTCAGTGAACTATCTCTGTTGTGCCCGGGTATGATCACATCAGAGGGAAAGAAGATCGAACGATTCATCTGGGGACTGACATCCCCTATTCAAGGGAATGTGATAGCTGCGAACCCTGAAACTTTTGACAGTGCGAAAAGATTGGCAAAAAGGCTATATGATCATAACCACAAAAAGGGCGAGTAACCGGTAGAGACTGAGAAGAAGAAGGAGAGTGATGGTAAGAAAGGATGGAACAACAAGAGGAAGGGGCGTCAGGGCCCCGAGACCTCTAAAAAGCAGCAAACGGTGGCAGTTAACGCTGTCACTGCGCCGGTTCCAGTCACATCACATGCTCCAGCCTCAGCTGTTTCAAATGCTTCAAGACCCTATTCCGGTAATGCTCCCAAGTGCAGTAAGTGCAGTTTCCATCACCATGGAGAATGCAAGGAGTTCCATTGCACCAGTTGCAACCGAAGGGGACACACTGCAAGGTTTTGCAGGACTTATCCTTCTCAGAACCAGAGTCAGGGAAACAACCAGAACAACAACAACCACCACAATAACATCAACACCAACGCCGACGGCAACAACGCAGGACCTAGCCACACCTGTTTTGGGTGTGGAAGGACGGGGCATTTCCGTCGAGACTTCCCTAACAACAACAACAACTCAGGAAACAGAGGAGCAGGAAGAATGCTGACTATGGGTCAGAGTGATGCAGTTCAGGACCCCGCAGTTGTGACCGGTACGTTCCTCCTAAACCACACTTATGCATGCATCTTATTTGATACCGGAGCGGAGCGAAGTTTCGTAAGCGAGAAGTTTAAACATTTATTAAAACAACAACCCCAGAAGCTAAATGAAACCTATACGGTGGAAATGGCCAATGGGAAAACCGAATCCACTAGGGAGATCTACATCGGATGTACCCTAACCCTCAACCAACACGTCTTACGAATAGATCTGATGCCAGTATCAATTAGGAGTTTCGATGTGATTATCGGCATGGATTGGTTAAGCCCCCACCATGCTGAGATTATGTGCCATGAGAAGGCCGTTCGCCTTCGTCTCCCAAATCACGAAACCCTAGTAATTTACGGAGACAAACCCAGTACGAATCTTCGTCTCATCTCGTGCATCAAAGCACAAAAACACTTGCGAAAGAACAATTTGGCGTTCTTGGCTCACATAGTGGACAAGACCAAAGAAGAAACTAACATCCAAGACATTCCGGTAGCGTGTGAATTTCCGGACGTGTTTCCTGAAGATCTTCCAGGAGTACCCCCAGAGAGACAGGTGGAGTTCCGAATCGACCTCGTTCCAGGAGCAACTCCTCTCGCTAAATCACCATATCGATTGGCTCCTGCTGAAATGCAGGAATTGTCCAGCCAACTCAGTGAGCTTCTGGACAAGGGATTTATCCGACCTAGCTACTCGCCATGGGGAGCTCCGGTGCTCTTTGTCAAAAAGAAGGACGGATCTTTCAGAATGTGCATCGATTACAGAGAGTTAAATAAACTCACTGTCAAAAACCGCTACCCACTTCCACGAATCGACGATCTATTCGACCAGCTCCAAGGAGCTAGTTATTTTTCTAAAATAGATTTACGGTCCGGGTACCATCAACTCAAGGTCCGAGAAGAAGATATTCCTAAAACCGCTTTCCGAACCCGCTATGGACATTATGAATTCGTCGTAATGCCCTTCGGTCTAACAAATGCACCCGCCGCATTTATGGACCTAATGAACAGAATCTGTCGACCGTTCTTGGACAACTTCGTCATTGTGTTTATCGATGACATCCTCGTCTATTCTCGAAGCAAAGAGGAGCATGGCCAACATCTCCGACAAATCTTAGAGACTCTGCGATCGGAAAAGCTTTACGCCAAACTCTCCAAGTGTGAGTTGTGGCTTCGGAGTGTGAATTTCCTAGGCCACGTGGTTAGCCAAGACAGAATTCATGTGGACCCCTCTAAGGTCAAAGCTGTGGAAGGATGGACAACTCCGACTACGCCCACAGAAATTCGTCAGTTCTTAGGCCTAGCAGGCTACTATAGGAGATTCATCCAAAACTTCTCTAAAATCGCCAAGCCACTTACCTTGCTTACGCAAAAGAGCATGCCATTCAAGTGGACAGACCGACAAGAGATTGCGTTTCGAGCCTTGAAGCAAGCTCTTTGTAGTGCTCCTGTGCTATCTCTACCCGAAGGAACAGAAGATTTTGTAGTATACTGTGACGCGTCGAATCAAGGCCTAGGTTGCGTTCTCATGCAACGTGGAAGAGTGATAGCATACGCGTCCCGCCAACTAAAGACGCACGAAGTAAATTACACGACCCATGACCTAGAACTGGGAGCCGTGGTCTTCGCTCTGAAAATTTGGAGGCACTACCTGTACGGCACAAAGTGCACCATCTTTACGGACCACAAGAGCCTCCAGCACATCTTGAATCAGAAGGAGCTGAACATGAGACAACGAAGATGGGTGGAATTGTTAAACGACTACGAATGCGAGATCAAGTACCATCCAGGCAAGGCCAACGTGGTAGCTGACGCATTAAGTCGGAAGGAGTACACAAATCGCCGTACGAAAACGCACTCGATAACCATTCAGTCTCATCTGACCACTCAAATTGCATCAGTCCAGGCAGAGGCTATGAAAACGGAAAATAGAACTAGCGAGGCATTACGCGGAATGGAGAAGAACCTAGAAGTCAAGGAGAATGGGGTAAACTACTTCATGAACCGTATTTGGGTTCTAAAAATCGGAGGATTCAGGGAGACCGTTATGAAGGAAGCCCACAAGACACGATACTCCGTTCATCCCGGTTCGGACAAGATGTATTTGGACATCAAGCAACACTATTGGTGGCCTAACATGAAGGCGGAAATCGCGAGTTATGTTGGAAAGTGCCTTACGTGCGCCAAAGTAAAAGTGGAGTACCAGAAACCTTCCGGATTGTTACAGCAACCGGCAATCCCTGAGTGGAAATGGGAGGGGATTTCTATGGACTTCGTGACCAAGCTTCCCAAGACGTCGGACGGACTGGACACCATATGGGTAATAATCGACCGACTGACGAAATCTGCCCATTTCCTACCAATCAAAGAGTCCTACAAGATGGAGAGACTGACGCGTTTGTACCTACGAGAGATTGTAAGGCTTCATGGAGTGCCAAAATCTATCATCTCGGATAGGGACAGTAGGTTCACGTCACGCTTTTGGCAGTCGCTCCACAAGGCCATGGGAACTCATCTTGATATGAGCACTGCGTATCACCCACAAACGGACGGTCAAAGCGAACGAACCATTCAGACGCTTGAAGACATGCTTCGTGCATGTGTGATAGACTTCGGAAAGTCTTGGGATACCCACCTACCGTTGATCGAGTTTTCATATAACAATAGTTATCATTCGAGCATTAAGGTGGCCCCTTTCGAAGCACTGTACGGGCGTAAATGTAGATCACCGTTATGTTGGGCTGAAGTAGGTGACACCCAGCTAGCAAGAACACATACGTCGGATAGGGCAATAACATGACCGGAAATCATTCGCGAGACCACAGAAAAGATTGTCCAGATCAAAGCTCGATTACAGGCATCGCGTGACCGGCAAAAGAGCTACGCTGATAAACGGCGAAAGCCCTTAGAATTCCAGGTCGGTGATCGAGTATTGTTGAAGGTCTCACCCTGGAAAGGGGTTATACGTTTCGGAAAACGGGGAAAGCTGAACCCGCGATACATTGGACCTTTCGAAATCGTCGCCCGAATAGGTCCAGTAGCATATAGACTACAACTACCCGCGGAGCTAAACGGTGTACACCCCGTGTTTCATGTCTCTAATCTGAAAAAGTGCCTATCAGATGAAACCCTTGTCATTCCTCTTGACGAAATCGAAATCAATGAGAATCTCCTGTTCGTCGAAGAACCAATCAAGATCATGGACAGGGAGGTGAAGCGTACTAAGCAGAGTCGCATCCCGATCGTGAAGGTACGGTGGAACGCAAAGCGTGGGCCAGAATTCACATGGGAACGCGAGGATCAAATGAAGCAGAAGTACCCTCACCTATTCTAGCATTCTCAAATCTAGCTTTCAAACAGAATTTCGGGACGAAATTCCCTCTAACGGGGGGGATGATGTCACAACTGAAAATTTTGAGCCATGTAATCTATACATTCAAGTTAATGGGAATCAAAAATTTCAATCAAATACAACATGCTAGAACTACAAATAGTCATCAAACAATTGGAGACCCTAAAAGTCCTTGTTAAGTCCATTTTGGATTAGGACTCCCTTATTGGATCCAAATGGACCAATAAGCTTCCAATTAGACTATCATGGGCTTAGAACCCTAATTGGGCTCTAATTGGACCCACACTAAATTATTTCAACATTTTTGGGCCATATTGGGCCTAGAATGAAATAAATTAATGACTATGAACCATAATTAACCTAATTTGACCCTAACTAGTCATAAAAATCACCTTTAAATTTATTTGGACCAAAAATCACTCAACTTAACCATGAAAATTGGGCTTAAGTATTTAAAGCCCAAACATTCTCTTTTTCCTCCAACATTTTCGGCCCAAATCAAGCCCAAGAGAAAGGTTTGACTTTCTCATGCCACCTCACTATTAACCAAAGGACTTCCATGCAAGAAACTCATATCTCCATGCAAACATCACCTCAAATATCATTTCTTCTTCTCTCCTCTCTCACTCTCGGCCATACTCACACACACAAACTCACAAAAATCTCTCAACTCTCTCAAGAACACTCCCTTCTTCTCCATCCAAAATCTCGAAAAATAGGAAGCATTCAAGGAAGTTCTTCCACAAAAATCATCATCTAAGGTAAGGTTTTGTTTGGATCTATGACTTGTATTCCTTATTTATCATAAATCTCTTCCTAATCCATGCAAAAATCATGATCTTGCACTCTAGAAACCCCATAATCTCGAAAAGTTCATCAAGGAGTGCAAAGGCCAAAAATCACTTCATTCCTTCCAATCTTTCTTCAAGAACCGAAACTACCCCCTAAGGTGAGCTTCATACCCCCTATTTTCTGTTTTTATGAGTTTTGTGGGGGGGGGGGGGGGGAATACAAGTGAAAGTGTAGATCTATATGTGTTTGTATGCCTTGTATGATTTCCATGCTTATATGTATGCTTCTATGTGTTTTAATGTTGGATCTAGCCATAAAACCCCTCAAAACCGAGATATAACTTATGTTTTATGATCTTAGCTTCAAATATATTTCTACACACAAAGTGTTTCAAGAAAAATGGCTAAGTGGTTTAGTAATAATTTTCTTTGGGTTAAAAACACAAATTTTGGGCCTAAAATGTGAAAAGTACAAAAATAAGGGCCCAAATTGACATTTCACAGATTCTGATGGATGAAGTGTGCCAAAACAGTTTCCATAGAACTATTTCTGGAATTATACTCAATTAGAGGATTAAAAACATAAATTTCAAGCTTAATGGGCTAAAAATGAAAATTTCGGCCCAATGAGGCCCATTATGCGAATTTTTCTGTTTTGGAGGGCCAAAACTGTAATTTTCTGTAAAACAGTGGACTATAAGTGTCCCAAATCCTTTTCAAAGGTTTAAAATGCTTTTTAAATTTAAAAAGGACCAAAGTTGCAAAAATTTTCCAATTTGGGCCAAAATTGTCAAAGTTGCGAAAAGAAGGGATTAAAACCGAGAAAACTGCATTTCCAGGGACTTAAACTGTTTTCTATGAAAAATATGCTGAAAAATATTAATTTCAATAATTTTTGGTGTTAAAATGTCAAGAAAATTAGTTTAAGGACCAAACCGGGAAGTATTTGATAAAAGGGTTGAAAATGTAAATTTTACAAATAATGAGGGGCTGAAAACAGAAATATTTCAAGGCTAATTCAATATACACAATTTGATTAAATAATAGCATCGCAACTATCGACGAAATACAACACATTACAACACCAAAAGTCGTTGTTAAACGAATTGGCTCGGTCTCGAGCCAATAGAAATCTACAACTACTAACTCTACGACACTACGGTTCATATAAATAATGTTTGGGAACTTAGCTTACATACGAGTGTGCACAGACGTCTACGCACCATCTTCGGGCCCCAAAAGTGTAAAATCTTGCTTGTTGGGCCTAGCTAGCCCAATGACCTGATCTTAAGGCCCGAAGACGCATATTTTCTACGAAGTGTTGAGTTTCACCGACTCGGCACAACGTAGAGGGACTTTCAATGGCTTGTATACCACTGGTCCCCAAGGGTCCTTGGTATTGCTAGAAAAGTCTGCATATTTTACGAGGCGGGTCGGGGACCCCTCGCACGCATATTATCCCCAACCGATTTATAGAGTCATCGAGGCCTTCGTGTCCTCTTTCTCTTCGGATGTGGGACTACACCTAGTCCGGGCGATTGGATAACGCGATTAGTACTGACGACGCCTTCGGGAATCGTTAGTATAACTATAAACTGGGCGTTTGTGTAACGCGGGTTTGTAGTAAATAATCCTGCTCGAGAACCTTCCAACGTCGCCTGGGACCGACACTTCTATCTTTGTAATGGTTTCAACGCAACTTAATGGATTTCAAAGGAACTAGGGGAACATCGGGTTTTCCTAGGGTTTTTAATACATACAGATTTGAACTGCATACATCTTCAATGAACATTTTTTTTTGACACAAGTATAGAAACAAACAAGCATACTTATGGATCTTCACAAACGTTTTCAAAAGCTTTTCTTTTCAGAAAATATCGGATTTTCTGGTGGTTTTTCAAACAATACAAACATTCGATTTCAAACACTACTTATGAACTCACCAACATTTTATATGTTGACGTTTTTCAAAATACTTGTATTCTCAGGGAACCAGTGAATCAAGGGAAATCATATTCAGTGACGGTTGCAGTTTATTTATGTACGAATCAAACAATTTAATTTTTGGGAATGTAATGTTTAAACAATGTATGACATGTAAACACTGCTGGTTGTAATATATTAATGCACGGTGACGAATGTTGTTATGTTTCATATATATTCAATGTTATGGTATTCAATTGAGTCACGACAGCACCCGGACGTTTCCGCCGTCTGGTTCGGGGGTGTGACAGGTTGGTATCAGAGCTTTGTTTATAGTGAACTAGCATGTCGAGCCATACATTGATATGCAACTATAAACCAAAAAGAGGGACTAACATAACTCTGAACAGAACAAGTAAATAAAACACACTTGCTTGCATTAGGAATAAAGACCTAACGCTGAATCAAACACAATAACACTGGTAACTCGGTTAATTCGGGACTGTTCTTTGTGATACCAAGGAGTGAATGTAGCCTGATCAACTACATTCTCTCTAAGGTAAAATTTACACACGTCTTGATGAGATCGGGATAGCCAGGGAACCTAAAACTATACCCTTTATCACCCAAAAAGAGAATGTTTGCTTAGTATGTATAAAAGTCATAGTACCCTAGGAATAATGTTAGCATATTCACGTACTCGCGCAGACAGCATGGCTGGTTTTCATCACCCTGGAGACCCCTACTTCCCTAATCAGGGAAACAACGGGTGGCTAGAGGAGGAGGAGGAGCCTGAGGAGGAGCAGCAGGGTATCCAGTTTCATCAGGCCTTAGTAGCTCACGGGATGCTTGTGGATGAGCCAGGAGAGAATCCAGGCGAAGCACACGATGTCGGACCCGACGAATACGTAGACACTGACTACGAGTTTGGAGGAATCGGCAGTGACGACGAGGGAGGTCAGGCTGGGGACCGGGACCCCATCCCGCCATGCGAGGACGAGGCACAACCAGATCACCCTGCTCCACCAGCGAACCCCCCAAGAGAGAACCGTTCCCTCGAAGCTGAGATCGCCACACTGCGACAACAGCTGTATGCGATGGAGGCTCGGGCAGTGCAAGCAGAGCATGAGAGGGATGAGGTTATAGGAGACATGGCAGAGATGGCACAGCTACTGGCACAACATTTCGGCATATGACTTCGGCACCACCTCCTGACGCAGCTCATCGCGGTTAGGGATAGACTTATCGTAGTAGGTTATTAGGAACTATGCTATGTACTCCGGCTCTATGTTTAAGTGACTACACTACTCATGGAGCCGTTATGCTGTCTGATTAGTATCACATATGTATGCTCCTACGAGCAAATTTTCTTGTATTAAATGCGGATAATAATATTAATAGACTTTTGTGTGTTTTGTTATGATATTACCAGTTGTTATGTGTTGAGACATTATGATTGTATGCTTGATGATAGTAACGTTTAGGTTCGTACCATACACCTAGTTAGTAGGGTCGCCACCTCACAGAAACCACGTGCACTCAACATCTTTCCGTTTCATGACAGAAAGATGCCTCGCCCAGCTACTCGCGGAAATCCCGAACCAACCCCGCCCGAAGTTGACTCCACTGCTTTCCAGGCAGCCGTGTCTGCTGCAGTCACAGCAGCTATGGCACAACTTCATCGAGGGAACAACGGAGGAGGTAACGGGCAAGGATCCGGAAGTTCGAACAACGGGACGAACCAAGGACTCACTAAAACGTGCACCTACAAGGATTTTGCGAACGCTAAACCCCGAACTTTCAACGGCACCGGAGGAGTGATCGCCCTAAAGCGATGGATTGAGAAGGTAGAGTCGGTATTCGAGATATGCGAGTGCCCCGAGCAGATGAAAGTGAAGTTCGCGGCCTGCACTTTTGTGGACCAAGCACTCACTTGGTGGAATGGTCACGTAGAAGCTATGACACTCCCTGTAGCCAACTCTATTCCCTGGGCAGAAATGAAAGAGATGTTGACGGCTGAGTACTGCCCCCGAGGCGAAATACAGAAGATGGAGCAGGAACTATGGAATCTCACGGTGCAGAATGGGAATATCGATGCTTACATATCGAGATTCAGTGAACTATCTCTGTTGTGCCCGGGTATGATCACATCAGAGGGAAAGAAGATCGAACGATTCATCTGGGGACTGACATCCCCTATTCAAGGGAATGTGATAGCTGCGAACCCTGAAACTTTTGACAGTGCGAAAAGATTGGCAAAAAGGCTATATGATCATAACCACAAAAAGGGCGAGTAACTGGTAGAGACTGAGAAGAAGAAGGAGAGTGATGGTAAGAAAGGATGGAACAACAAGAGGAAGGGGCGTCAGGGCCCCGAGACCTCTAAAAAGCAGCAAACGGTGGCAGTTAACGCTGTCACTGCGCCGGTTCCAGTCACATCACATGCTCCAGCCTCAGCTGTTTCAAATGCTTCAAGACCCTATTCCGGTAATGCTCCCAAGTGCAGTAAGTGCAGTTTCCATCACCATGGAGAATGCAAGGAGTTCCATTGCACCAGTTGCAACCGAAGGGGACACACTGCAAGGTTTTGCAGGACTTATCCTTCTCAGAACCAGAGTCAGGGAAACAACCAGAACAACAACAACCACCACAATAACATCAACACCAACGCCGACGACAACAACGCAGGACCTAGCGACACCTGTTTTGGGTGTGGAAGGACGGGGCATTTCCGTCGAGACTGCCCTAACAACAACAACAACTCAGGAAACAGAGGAGCAGGAAGAATGCTGACTATGGGTCAGAGTGATGCAGTTCAGGACCCCGCAGTTGTGACCGGTACGTTCCTCCTAAACCACACTTATGCATGCATCTTATTTGATACCGGAGCGGAGCGAAGTTTCGTAAGCGAGAAGTTTAAACATTTATTAAAACAACAACCCCAGAAGCTAAATGAAACCTATACGGTGGAAATGGCCAATGGGAAAACCGAATCCACTAGGGAGATCTACATCGGATGTACCCTAACCCTCAACCAACACGTCTTACGAATAGATCTGATGCCAGTATAAATTAGGAGTTTCGATGTGATTATCGGCATGGATTGGTTAAGCCCCCACCATGCTGAGATTATGTGCCATGAGAAGGCCGTTCACCTTCGTCTCCCAAATCACGAAACCCTAGTAATTTACGGAGACAAACCCAGTACGAATCTTCGTCTCATCTCGTGCATCAAAGCACAAAAACACTTGCGAAAGAACAATTTGGCGTTCTTGGCTCACATAGTGGACAAGACCAAAGAAGAAACTAACATCCAAGACATTCCGGTAGCGTGTGAATTTCCGGACGTGTTTCCTGAAGATCTTCCAGGAGTACCCCCAGAGAGACAGGTGGAGTTCCGAATCGACCTCGTTCCAGGAGCAACTCCTCTCGCTAAATCACCATATCGATTGGCTCCTGCTGAAATGCAGGAATTGTCCAGCCAACTCAGTGAGCTTCTGGACAAGGGATTTATCCGACCTAGCTACTCGCCATGGGGAGCTCCGGTGCTCTTTGTCAAAAAGAAGGACGGATCTTTCAGAATGTGCATCGATTACAGAGAGTTAAATAAACTCACTGTCAAAAACCGCTACCCACTTCCACGAATCGACGATCTATTCGACCAGCTCCAAGGAGCTAGTTATTTTTCTAAAATAGATTTACGGTCCGGGTACCATCAACTCAAGGTCCGAGAAGAAGATATTCCTAAAACCGCTTTCCGAACCCGCTATGGACATTATGATATCGTCGTAATGCCCTTCGGTCTAACAAATGCACCCGCCGCATTTATGGACCTAATGAACAGAATCTGTCGACCGTTCTTGGACAACTTCGTCATTGTGTTTATCGATGACATCCTCGTCTATTCTCGAAGCAAAGAGGAGCATGGCCAACATCTCCGACAAATCTTAGAGACTCTGCGATCGGAAAAGCTTTACGCCAAACTCTCCAAGTGTGAGTTGTGGCTTCGGAGTGTGAATTTCCTAGGCCACGTGGTTAGCCAAGACGGAATTCATGTGGACCCCTCTAAGGTCAAAGCTGTGGAAGGATGGACAACTCCGACTACGCCCACAGAAATTCGTCAGTTCTTAGGCCTAGCAGGCTACTATAGGAGATTCATCCAAAACTTCTCTAAAATCGCCAAGCCACTTACCTTGCTTACGCAAAAGAGCGTGCCATTCAAGTGGACAGACCGACAAGAGATTGCGTTTCGAGCCTTGAAGCAAGCTCTTTGTAGTGCTCTTGTGCTATCTCTACCCGAAGGAACGGAAGATTTTGTAGTATACTGTGACGCGTCGAATCAAGGCCTAGGTTGCGTTCTCATGCAACGTGGAAGAGTGATAGCATACGCGTCCCGCCAACTAAAGACGCACGAAGTAAATTACACGACCCATGACCTAGAACTGGGAGCCGTGGTCTTCGCTCTGAAAATTTGGAGGCACTACCTGTACGGCACAAAGTGCACCATCTTTACGGACCACAAGAGCCTCCAGCACATCTTGAATCAGAAGGAGCTGAACATGAGACAACGAAGATGGGTGGAATTGTTAAACGACTACGAATGCGAGATCAAGTACCATCCAGGCAAGGCCAACGTGGTAGCTGACGCATTAAGTCGGAAGGAGTACACAAATCGCCGTACGAAAACGCACTCGATAACCATTCAGTCTCATCTGACCACTCAAATTGCATCAGTCCAGGCAGAGGCTATGAAAACGGAAAATAGAACTAGCGAGGCATTACGCGGAATGGAGAAGAACCTAGAAGTCAAGGAGAATGGGGTAAACTACTTCATGAACCGTATTTGGGTTCCAAAAATCGAAGGATTCAGGGAGACCGTTATGAAGGAAGCCCACAAGACACGATACTCCGTTCATCCCGGTTCGGACAAGATGTATTTGGACATCAAGCAACACTATTGGTGGCCTAACATGAAGGCGGAAATCGCGACTTATGTTGGAAAGTGCCTTACATGCGCCAAAGTAAAAGTGGAGTACCAGAAACCTTCCGGATTGTTACAGCAACCGGCAATCCCTGAGTGGAAATGGGAGGGGATTTCTATGGACTTCGTGACCAAGCTGCCCAAGACGTCGGACGGACTGGACACCATATGGGTAATAATCAACCGACTGACGAAATCTGCCCATTTCCTACCAATCAAAGAGTCCTACAAGATGGAGAGACTGACGCGTTTGTACCTACGAGAGATTGTAAGGCTTCATGGAGTGCCAAAATCTATCATCTCGGATAGGGACAGTAGGTTCACGTCACGCTTTTGGCAGTCGCTCCACAAGGCCATGGGAACTCATCTTGATATGAGCACTGCGTATCACCCACAAACGGACGGTCAAAGCGAATGAACCATTCAGACGCTTGAAGACATGCTTCGTGCATGTGTGATAGACTTCGGAAAGTCTTGGGATACCCACCTACCGTTGATCGAGTTTTCATATAACAATAGTTATCATTCGAGCATTAAGGTGGCCCCTTTCGAAGCACTGTACGGGCGTAAATGTAGATCACCGTTATGTTGGGCTGAAGTAGGTGACACCCAGCTAGCAAGAACACATACGTCGGATAGGGCAATAACAGGACCGGAAATCATTCGCGAGACCACAGAAAAGATTGTCCAGATCAAAGCTCGATTACAGGCATCGCGTGACCGGCAAAAGAGCTACGCTGATAAACGGCGAAAGCCCTTAGAATTCCAGGTCGGTGATCGAGTATTGTTGAAGGTCTCACCCTGGAAAGGGGTTATACGTTTCGGAAAACGGGGAAAGCTGAACCCGCGATACATTGGACCTTTCGAAATCGTCGCCCGAATAGGTCCAGTAGCATATAGACTACAACTACCCGCGGAGCTAAACGGTGTACACCCCGTGTTTCATGTCTCTAATCTGAAAAAGTGCCTATCAGATGAAACCCTTGTCATTCCTCTTGACGAAATCGAAATCAATGAGAATCTCCTGTTCGTCGAAGAACCAATCGAGATCATGGACAGGGAGGTGAAGCGTACTAAGCAGAGTCGCATCCCGATCGTGAAGGTACGGTGGAACGCAAAGCGTGGGCCAGAATTCACATGGGAACGCGAGGATCAAATGAAGCAGAAGTACCCTCACCTATTCTAGCATTCTCAAATCTAGCTTTCAAACAGAATTTCGGGACGAAATTCCCTCTAACGGGGGGATGATGTCACAACTGAAAATTTTGAGCCATGTAATCTATACATTCAAGTTAATGGGAATCAAAAATTTCAATCAAATACAACATGCTAGAACTACAAATAGTCATCAAACAATTGGAGACCCTAAAAGTCCTTGTTAAGTCCATTTTGGATTAGGACTCCCTTATTGGATCCAAATGGACCAATAAGCTTCCAATTAGACTATCATGGGCTTAGAACCCTAATTGGGCTCTAATTGGACCCACACTAAATTATTTCAACATTTTTGGGCCATATTGGGCCTAGAATGAAATAAATTAATGACTATGAACCATAATTAACCTAATTTGACCCTAACTAGTCATAAAAATCACCTTTAAATTTATTTGGACCAAAAATCACTCAACTTAACCATGAAAATTGGGCTTAAGTATTTAAAGCCCAAACATTCTCTTTTTCCTCCAACATTTTCGGCCCAAATCAAGCCCAAGAGAAAGGTTTGACTTTCTCATGCCACCTCACTATTAACCAAAGGACTTCCATGCAAGAAACTCATATCTCCATGCAAACATCACCTCAAATATCATTTCTTCTTCTCTCCTCTCTCACTCTCGGCCATACTCACACACACAAACTCACAAAAATCTCTCAACTCTCTCAAGAACACTCCCTTCTTCTCCATCCAAAATCTCGAAAAATAGGAAGCATTCAAGGAAGTTCTTCCACAAAAATCATCATCTAAGGTAAGGTTTTGTTTGGATCTATGACTTGTATTCCTTATTTATCAAAAATCTCTTCCTAATCCATGCAAAAATCATGATCTTGCACTCTAGAAACCCCATAATCTCGAAAAGTTCATCAAGGAGTGCAAAGGCCAAAAATCACTTCATTCCTTCCAATCTTTCTTCAAGAACCGAAACTACCCCCTAAGGTGAGCTTCATACCCCCTATTTTCTGTTTTTATGAGTTTTGTGGGGGGGGGGGGGAATACAAGTGAAAGTGTAGATCTATATGTGTTTGTATGCCTTGTATGATTTCCATGCTTATATGTATGCTTCTATGTGTTTTAATGTTGGATCTAGCCATAAAACCCCTCAAAACCGAGATATAACTTATGTTTTATGATCTTAGCTTCAAATATATTTCTACACACAAAGTGTTTCAAGAAAAATGGCTAAGTGGTTTAGTAATAATTTTCTTTGGGTTAAAAACACAAATTTTGGGCCTAAAATGTGAAAAGTACAAAAATAAGGGCCCAAATTGACATTTCACAGATTCTGATGGATGAAGTGTGCCAAAACAGTTTCCATAGAACTATTTCTGGAATTATACTCAATTAGAGGATTAAAAACATAAATTTCAAGCTTAATGGGTTAAAAATGAAAATTTCGGCCCAATGAGGCCCATTATGCGAATTTTTCTGTTTTGGAGGGCCAAAACTGTAATTTTCTGTAAAACAGTGGACTATAAGTGTCCCAAATCCTTTTCAAAGGTTTAAAATGCTTTTTAAATTTAAAAAGGACCAAAGTTGCAAAAATTTTCCAATTTGGGCCAAAATTGTCAAAGTTGCGAAAAGAAGGGATTAAAACCGAGAAAACTGCATTTCCAGGGACTTAAACTGTTTTCTATGAAAAATATGCTGAAAAATATTAATTTCAATAATTTTTGGTGTTAAAATGTCAAGAAAATTAGTTTAAGGACCAAACCGGGAAGTATTTGATAAAAGGGTTGAAAATGTAAATTTTACAAATAATGAGGGGCTGAAAACAGAAATATTTCAAGGCTAATTCAATATACACAATTTGATTAAATAATAGCATCGCAACTATCGACGAAATACAACACATTACAACACCAAAAGTCGTTGTTAAACGAATTGGCTCGGTCTCGAGCCAATAGAAATCTACAACTACTAACTCTACGACACTACGGTTCATATAAATAATGTTTGGGAACTTAGCTTACATACGAGTGTGCACAGACGTCTACGCACCATCTTCGGGCCCCAAAAGTGTAAAATCTTGCTTGTTGGGCCTAGCTAGCCCAATGACCTGATCTTAAGGCCCGAAGACGCATATTTTCTACGAAGTGTTGAGTTTCACCGACTCGGCACAACGTAGAGGGACTTTCAATGGCTTGTATACCACTGGTCCCCAAGGGTCCTTGGTATTGCTAGAAAAGTCTGCATATTTTACGAGGCGGGTCGGGGACCCCTCGCACGCATATTATCCCCAACCGATTTATAGAGTCATCGAGGCCTTCGTGTCCTCTTTCTCTTCGGATGTGGGACTACACCTAGTCCGGGCGATTGGATAACGCGATTAGTACTGACGACGCCTTCGGGAATCGTTAGTATAACTATAAACTGGGCGTTTGTGTAACGCGGGTTTGTAGTAAATAATCCTGCTCGAGAACCTTCCAACGTCGCCTGGGACCGACACTTCTATCTTTGTAATGGTTTCAACGCAACTTAATGGATTTCAAAGGAACTAGGGGAACATCGGGTTTTCCTAGGGTTTTTAATACATACAGATTTGAACTGCATACATCTTCAATGAACATTTTTTTTGACACAAGTATAGAAACAAACAAGCATACTTATGGATCTTCACAAACGTTTTCAAAAGCTTTTCTTTTCAGAAAATATCGGATTTTCTGGTGGTTTTTCAAACAATACAAACATTCGATTTCAAACACTACTTATGAACTCACCAACATTTTATATGTTGACGTTTTTCAAAATACTTGTATTCTCAGGGAACCAGTGAATCAAGGGAAATCATATTCAGTGACGGTTGCAGTTTATTTATGTACGAATCAAACAATTTAATTTTTGGGAATGTAATGTTTAAACAATGTATGACATGTAAACACTGCTGGTTGTAATATATTAATGCACGGTGACGAATGTTGTTATGTTTCATATATATTCAATGTTATGGTATTCAATTGAGTCACGACAGCACCCGGACGTTTCCGCCGTCTGGTTCGGGGGTGTGACACACACACATAGCTCATTAGCCACTCGATGCTATATCACTTTAATACCCTCCGGTCAATGTGTCTCAGTGGGACCCTCCAGTCCCACGGGTGGTCTAACCCTCTGGTCCGGTCTGTAAAGCTCCGCATAACATAAATCACAAAGACATAATGCACAACATACAACATAAGGCAGGATAACGTAATACTCAATGTAAGAACATAAGACCCTCCGGTCACACATAAGTACCACTCTAGGTAAAGTATAGTGAGAAGACTCACCTCGGATGATGGACAACCCCTATTAGCTGTTGCTACGCACCAGCCTCTAACTCTGAGCCAAAAACCACAATTAACCCAATTAGGAACTAAGCCCAGACTCTCACTCATTAGGTCTAACGGAAGACCACCAACTAGCCCATTAATAGCCTAAAATCCATTGGGCCTACCAAGGCCCAATAATAAATGGGCTCTCCCAAGGCCCACTCTCAAAACTAAATGGCAAGCCCAACTCAAGGGCCCAAGCACGAATATATATATATATATATATATATATATATATATATATATATATATATATATATATATATATATTCCTCTGGTCCAATACTCTATCGCAACAAGCCCAAACTCCAGGCCCAACACTCAAGGCCCAAAATGCGACTTAGCCCAAAAGTCCACAGTGAGGTTACACGGGGCGTACCTCCCTTGGTACGCTCAGCATACTCACAATCCAGATTGGCCATCCGAGACACTGGGGCAATACGCGGGACGTATAGGAATTACGCTCAGCGTACTCCCCAGATTCACTCTTTCTACTCATTTGGTCTTAATCAGTTAAGACATTAACTCAAATCCTTGATCTGGACTCCTTAATGGCTTTCACTCCATAAAGTCAGTGACTTTAAGCCTTTGCATGGCTGGAAAGGTCACAAACACCCAAAACACCCACTACTTATCTCAAAAAGCTCATAGCTCATGCATTGTCACAACTAGCGTTTTAGATAGGAAATTATATTCCTGTGTAATCATTAAACTATTGTAAAACATGTAAGCTAAGTAAATATCACCCAGTTCTCATTTAAATGCACCTTTCATGTTCAGGAAAGAGTCTGGAAACCCTAAGAATCCCGGTTTAAGTCCATGTTGGACTAGGATTTCCTTATTGGGCCTAATGGACCAATAAGCATTCAATTCAACTATATTGGGCTTAGAAATCCTATTTGGATCTAAATGGACCCAATTCATAAATCTATAACATTTTGGACAATTTGGGCCTAGAATAATTCATTCTAACTCTAATGGGCCTTATTAGGCCATAACAACTCCAATTAACCCTAATAGACCATAAAACCCATCCTTTTATACTATTTGGGCCATGAACCATCAATAAGGGCCCAATGGGCCAAAAACCATTTATTGGGTTTCACAACTCGAGCATAACCAAGAGTGGGCCAAGCTAACTCAATTTCATCCATCTTAAGCCCAATTCTCAGCCCATGATAAAAAAGGAAAACAAAGGAAAATATTATGGTGCCACCTCACTAATACACGGAGGTAATTCATGCAAATTATCCCCTAAGCAAATACCAAGTCCGATATATCTATGCACATATCACATCTTTATCTCTCTTCCCTCTCTTTTTCTTCCTCTCGACTGAAGGTAAGCATACACACACACAACATCAAACTCTCTCAAACACTCACAAGAACACTCCTTCCTTTCCTCTCAAATTTCCGAAGATCTAGGGTTGTTCAAGAAGATTTCCATAAAAAATGATCATTTTCTTTGTAAGTCCTTACATATCCAAGTTATATAACTTCATTCTCATGTTATATCACTCCTTCTAAGCAAATTTTTGGTGATCATACTCCTAGAAACCTCCTAAGTTCGAGATCCACCCAAGAAAGCTTGCTAGGACCAAAAATCTCTTCATTTCTTCTTCAAAACCGAAACATAAAAGCAAATGTAAGTTCATAACCCATTTTTTCGATTTTCATATGATTTTTGGGGGAGATTACAAGTAAAATGTGTAGATCTATGTGTTATATGAATGTCATGTGCGATTTCTTAGTTTATTTTGTAAAAATATGTTAGATCTTAACATATCTCAACCTCTTAAGCAACATTAAGTAAAAATCCATGAACTAAGACATCTTATGCATCATATTATCAAGTTAAAAGTGTTCATATGTTTAAGATATAAAAATTTAAAGCAAAAATCTTGTTAAGGGTCATAACCGTCAAGAAAACAAAAGATAAAGGAAAAAAGTGACATTTACAGTTTCATAAGGATCAAACATGTCCCACTTGTATAATAATGGATTTTTATGATAAACATGCTTTTCAAAAGGGCCAAAAATGTAAATTTTAGCTTAATGGGCCTAATATTTGGGCCTTTCGGTTTTCGGCCCAAATTTGCGAAAAATGAAAGTTTTGGGATTAAAAATGCTATTTGACCAAAGTTTGAGTCATAAATGTAAATAAACCAAATTTAGGGTGAAAATAACATTTATTTCTAAATTGGACCAAAAATGTAACTTTTATCAAAATTGGGCCGAACGTGTCAATTTTACAAACAAGGGGCTGAAAATGTAATTTTCTGCAAAACTGGGCCATAAATGTCAAAATATAAATTCTTGGACTAAATCCGTGAAATTCCAACACTTTTGGGACGAAATTATAATTTTTTTATAAATTATGGACTAAAGTGTTATTTTTACAAAACTTTGGGCCTTAATTGAAAATTTGAGGATTATTGGCCAAGAACGTCGTTTTTACAAAAAGAGGACTGTTTATAATCAATTTGGTAAACCTCGAGCTAAAACAAACAACGAAACAATAACGAATGGATGAAATACATCGATAACAATTTTATTGAGCCTAATATTCACATTACATGGCCAATGGGCCTTAAGGACACATTCAAATGTATATTGATCCCAATATTTTCCGTGACATGTTTATTGGGCCTTGCGACCCATTTACATGTTAATTTGGGCTTGAGCTATGGGTCACATGTTTTTTGGGCCTTGGTGGTCCATTTACATGCCTATTGGACCTCAATTACCCTCTTACATGTTATTGGACCTTAGTGGTCCATTTACTTGCTAATTGGGCTTGGACTGAAATTCACATGCTTAGTAGATCGTAACTATACCCTTACATAATTATTGAACTTCGTATAGTTATATACATACCTTTGGATTTGAAAATCTACAACATACACGTAAACATTAAACTTGGTGAAAAACATAACAAACATGAAAGGTTGAGAATCTAGTGAGACATGTCGGTTGACACCTTTGAGTGTACAATCATAACCTGTAGTTATAACCAGAGTTTCCTGGAAGGAGAGCGGGAGTTTGTGTATAGAACTATACGGGGTAACCCCCCACGCCTTAGTTGTTCGCTACAGCTAGACTAGGCCAATCTAGGGCGACAAAACCTTGAGCAAATATCGGCGTTTGGAAAATGCCAGGACAGACAACCTAGTCATTATCATGCATGGTTAAAACGACTCATATAGAGATGCAATACCAATTTAACATATCAAAGATTAACCCTTCGATTGTGTCAATACGAAACAACTTAATTAATGATACAAGAACCTCGACATTATCATAAATCAGAAAATATCGGATTTTCTGGGGAAATACTATTATTCAATTATCACTTACTTACAATACAAAGAAATTTAAACTGCAATCATATATGTTACTGCTATGAAATTCACACATGCATTTATACTTGATTTTCACATCATTTTCAGACATTTTATAGAAAATATCGGATTTTCTGGGTTTTACAAAAGATACAAAGACTTTTATCAAACATACTTATGAACTCACCAACATTATATATGTTGACCGTTTTCAAAATAACTTGTATTCTCAGGTAATTGTTAAGCAGGAAGATTTTCAAGTGTGTAAGGATTTATTTTGTGTAACATCACTCATCGTACTATTAATACTTTGAATTTATGTAATTTATAACAATGTACTTGATGTGAACAATGATGGTTGTTATATGTAATGTTGGTGATGAAAATGTTATGTTTCATGTATATTCATTGTGATGATAATTCATTTGTTAGTCACACAAGCCCCTGGACGTTTCTGCCATCTGGTTCGGGGGTGTGACATGCATGGATTGATTCCAACGACCAAGATTGGATTTTTATGACATTACACTACTAATCATACTCAAAGGGGTTGATCATAGTCTCTGGAGCTCACTATCTCATAAAGTCTCCACCTTTTGGGACAAAAACACAAAAATACTCTAATATGATGCTCAAAACAAAAGAGTGAGAAAGATTGAAGATTTATACCTCTATATGAAGCTTCCAACTCAGATATGCTCAGGTCCGAGGCCTGGACTTCTCACCCCTTCTTTTCCAAAGCTCCTTCTTTACTCCAAGAACACACCAAAATCACTCAAGGCTCTCAAATGCACTCACAAGCTCCATGAACGAAGGATTAGGGTTTTAGATGGTTTATTGACCGAGGATGGTGGCCAGGAATGAGGCCATTCTTTATATAGGGACACATCCAAAGTTAGGGTATCCACTCGGTGCCTAGTACGCCTAGCGTACCCTGTGGTACGCCCAGTGTACTAGGTGGCTACGCTTAAAAATCACGCACATGAGTACGCTAAGCATACACATATGTACGCCTAGCGTACTCAACTGCCACCTTTCTCAAATAAGGGACTTATCCTGCCACAACTTCAAACTTCCATCGCATCCTCGATATAACCCCGATTCCCATGAACCTCAAACCTACGGAAAGGTGACCAGATGCCCTATACTTCTAGCAACTCGTCGCAACCCCGAGACCTCCTCAAGCCCGGTTTGTAGTCCACGAACCCTAATCACGGACGATCCAAAACAGGATGTTACAATTCTGCCCCACTTGACTTAGATTTCGCCCTCGAAATCGCTCCTTATCAACACATAGATTGAACCCAAACCCAAGAAACACCACAAAAAGGACCTCACATACTACAACAATCTTATCCAAAAGCACATGAACTCGCCAGGGACTCCCGACCCTGAAGAAGGACATACCCAACTACCGCTTCGGTACTCGATTTGACTCTCCAGAACATGAAAACTCTAGTGGTCTGTCTTCTTGCTAGACCACCCTCACAAAAATATCACTTTAATCGCCCATCAACTAACAGACTCTAAGAACACTCTTCTAACTCTGATTCTCTAAACTATCCCAATCGCAACTCAAAAGGAACAGAAAGGTCATAATCCCCTAAGGACCCACCGCCTGAACAACCATCAGAACTCATCGGAAGGAAAGAACCCCAAAAACTCAAACACAAGAAAAGATCATGCTCGCTTGGAAGTATCCTCTGACATCTATAGACATAAGCCTCAACTGCCTATCAAACATCCCCTTCAACACTGAGCATCAGGTCAACTCCCGACCCAAAAGATGAACCTCCAAAGGTTACTCATCGCATACCGAAATCGTCTCACCGGCTTCCTTCTCACAATAACTATCACGGCTCATCGCGACACACAAGTCACAATGTTCGCTTTACCCCAAGCGAATACTACAACCCCACCTGAAATCGTCCCACTTCCGATGTAAAGACCGAAAAATACAACCAATTTGAAATTTTTCAAAAACAGCTCGATTCCATTAAATCTTTACAAAAAGGTTTTCAATACAAAACATTTAACGTATTCCTAGAATCACATTACTACAAAATCTTGAGGAGCGGTACGATCACGCCTTCGCCTTGCCACGGTCTCCTGAAGAACCTGAAAAACATAAAACCACAACTGTAAGCCCGAAAGCTTAGTGAGATATCCCCAAAATACCAACCACTTATACCATACACGCATAACATGCCACTACATATCTGATCACAGAACAGCCATGCACTTCGGGTCTACTGTGTGACTGGTCCGCCACACCGGCCTACAGTCCACCTGGTCCACCCTCTGAGTCTAGTCATAAACCTCGAGTCTACAGTGTGATTGGTCCGCCCGTACCGGACCTTCAATCCACCTGGTCCACTGTCTGAGTCTATAGTATGAATGGTCCACCCGCACCGGGCCTTCAGTCAGCCTGGTCCACTCTCCGAGCCTTGGCATGTCTGGTCTGCCCTCTTGGGCCTACAGCCTATCCGGACCGCTCGCTGGGCCTTCAGAACAACTGGTCCGCCCTGGGTATCTTGGCCTACAGCACAAAGCAGGACCCGCCTCAACCCAACTCCAGTCCAAACAACCATGTGCACATATACATATAATCATATAGCAATTCACAGTCAACAAGCAGATCAAACAGATCACATAACATATCATCATCCTAACCAGGATACCGACCTAGCAGGTCACTAGCATAGCATCTCCCTATCTCTTAAGATACCGATCTCAATCAGGTATCTAACATATACCATCCTAGCTCTCAGGATGCAAACATATCAAAACAGAAACATAACAACAACTACCCGGATCTCAATCCGATAAGGGCCGGCCTTGGTGCCTTAGACCCTGTTGATATAGTGAGGATAACTCACCTCGCACTGCCGAAACTCTGAACTGAAGAAGCAGACTCTCGAACCACCAACTCACCGCAAATCCCGAACTAACCAACATAACTGTAACAGCCCAAAATCCCAAGTATTGTTAAATTGCATTTTGGGGTGTTTTAAAGGGGTGACTCGGCGAGTTGGAGCTAGACTCGCCGAGTAGGGTCGCAGACTTGGTCGCGGGTTCGCGACTGGACTCGACGAGTCCAGGTATGGACTCGGCGAGTCGACGCTGTTCAGTGGAAAACCCTAGCCGTTCAGTTTGGGACGTATATAAGGGATCTTATGCCGTCATTGTTCGTCTTTTGGCCGATTGAGGAGAACCCTAAACGACTGTGGCATCTAGAGCAAGCTTGGAGGCCATTATTGACTTTGAAGGAATTGTGGTGCAAGAAGAGGAAGGATTTTGGCCAAAGGAAGATCAAGGGGATCGAGTTCTGAGGTTTGGAGACACAGAGAGGGTGTTATTCAGGTAATATTTCGAATTATCCTCTGCTATGTTGATGTGTTATGGAATTAGGGTTTATGAAACCCATTTGGTGATTGATGGATTATTATGTTGTTATACAAAAGTTTATACCCTAGTAATAGGATGATTAGAGGTCCAGAAGTCCCATGAGTGTGTATCTCGGGAAAAACGTATCTCAGGAAGCAGCTGGATCGACTGCATGGCATGGACTCGCCGAGTCGGATGATCAGACTCGGCGAGTAGCTTGAAGATTCACTGGGACTCGCCGAGTTGTTCTTCAGACTCGGCGAGTGGAGTCGGGGTGGCCCCGCGATTCTTCCAGGAGTGACACGTCGAGTCAAAGAGGATACTCGACGAGTAGAAGGGGAATCTTAGAGGACTGAAGGACGACCAGACTCGCCGAGTCGCCAGGGAACTCGCCGAGTCCAGTTGAGCTGACATTGGACTGTTGACCAGAGTTGACTGGTGTGATTCTTAGGGTCAGTTAACGTGGAAGATAGAAGTATTAAATAAGGGATATATGGTGTTATTCAGGGAGCTTGTAGCTCGGAGGATCAAGTGCAAGGGATTTTAGGAGTTGCTATCTTCCAGTGTCCGCGAGGTGAGTCTTCTCACTATACTTCACCCGGAAGGGTTTGACTGTGAGACCGGAAGGTCGTATGTGTTATATTATGCTATGTCTAGAGAGGTAGATGCTTTATATGTGATGTATGCTTATATGTGATGTATGCTTATATGGGCCGGAAGGCGATATTATGTGGATCGAAAGATCCGGGCCGGAAGGCGATATTATGTGGATCGAAAGATCCGGGCCGGAAGGCAATGTTATGTGGACCGAACGGTCCGGGCCGGATGGCGTATGTGCGTAAGGTATATTGGGGAACTCACTAAGCTTCGTGCTTACGTTGTTTATGTTACGTTGTTTCAGGTTCTTACAGTAACGCGGGATGGCAACGGTTCGATTGTACACACCGAAGGAAGAGTTGAGTTTTGGAGGATCCTGGTCTTCTTTTATAACGAAAATGAAACTACGTTTTGTAATTTGAATGTGAATAAGATTTTAAACAAGTGTTTTTAATATTAAATTGATTAATTAAATGAAAATTTTGTTTTTGGAAATCTGGGTGTTACAAATTGGTATCAGAGCCTTGGTTTGAGGGATTCGGACGCGCCTACGGGTAAATCTGGACTCAAACTGAGGAAGTAAGAAAAAAGTTTTCCAAATAAATGGTTTTCTAAAAGTGAATAAGAGTTCAAAGAGAAAGCAAGAAAGAGCAGTGTGTACAATCAGCCAGAGCCAGACGGTGATTTCCCAAAATACCCTTACTTTTGTATTATGAAATATCTATTATGCATTTTATGAGACATCATTGCATGCTAGAGACAGGCTAGGTATTTCACATCTTAGGACTAGAGTGGTCTGATTTGTGATGCCTTAGTCTAGGGTTTGCTGTTATATGTGCGTTATGCTCTTGTGTGTATGTGATGAGTGAGGGTATCTAGTTAGAACGCACGAGGGGTAGAGCTACAGAGTACAGTGGTACATCCGAGGATGAGCCGAGAAGGTGGAGCTATCACAGCTAAGGAGTCCTATGTATGCTTCGATGCTCGAATGCTGCTTGCTTCGTGCTTTGTGGAGTTCTCGAGGATGGGTGACAGCTACTAAGTGAGTATGACGATACTCAGGAGGTAGATGTTTGGCATCATCAGGAGCTCTTCAGCAGCTGATAGCAAAGAAGTGGGAGGACGGCGGAATGGGCTAGAGATTAAACCTAGCCAAGATGGGTGCGCGGGTAGAGTAGAGGATTTCGCTGGGGGGGCGAGCATGCAAGATGGGATTGGTGAAAAGAGCAGGTTTATCAGCTACTTAGGAACTCTGGGATGGTCCGTGTGGAAAGTATGGGTAGATGTGGCAGGTAGTATGGGCCCGTACTACTGAAAGCAGAGGACCCATACTTGATACAGGGGGCATTCTAAAGGTCCTAAGGAACAGATTGAGGGGTGATGTTATGGTTCGGATACCATACATCGGAGCGGATACAGAGTGATGTTATGGTCCGGGCACCATACATTGGAGCAGATTGAGGAGTGGTGCTATGGTTCAGGTACCATACACCGAGGCATGTTGAGAAGGGATGTCATGGGATGAGTACCATGGTTCGTAATGGATGATGCTGGTGGCTATCTTGTTATCCGGTTATCGATCGGACGAGCACGAGCGAGTGGGATGCGAGGATTCGCGAGATCCGGCGTGATGAGGTTGCTGCATTGTTGCGGGTTGAGTCGCCAGAATTGTTGGGTCGATCAGGACCACTATGATTGAAGTAGTTGGATGAGCGATATGCGGCTTTCGCAGAGACGGCTGCCGCGGCGGTTACAGCGGCCGTAGCAACGGCAAAGAAAGGGGCTAGTCGGGGTTTTCAGTATCGGGACTTCTATTATGCGAAGCCTCCCGCATTCGATGGAGTTCAGGACTCGATTGTTGCTATGAGATGGTTATCAGACATGGAGGGGTGTTTCTCCACGAGTTTATGCCCTGCTGATCAGAGGGTGGGGTGTGCTCTGAACCTGTTGAGGCTCGGGGCGAAGGATTGGTGGAGATTGACCACGAGGTTATTTTCCGATGCGCAGAGGGCTGCGGTTTCATGGGATCAACTCAGAGGGATGTTCAGTACTCGCTATGTTCCGCGGGATGAAAAGGAAAAATTGGCTCGGAAGTTCTTTAAGCTGAGGCAGGATTTGGAGTCGGTGACTGAGAGCACCGGGATGTTTATTGAGAGGGCGATGTTTTGCCCTGAGTTCGCTTCGGAGCAGGCTCGGATGTCCCGAAATCCGAGTATGCTCAAGAGGGGGAGTATCAGACAGTTCGTGTCTGCGCAGAGACGCGAGACCGTGTTGGTATCGCAGGAGGCCGCCATGTGGCATGAGTTAGAGGTTGAGTTGCAGTAGCGTGTGATGAGGCAGGCCCCGATGCAGTCGCAGTCGGCGCCGAAACGGTCCATGACCGTAGACGTTAGAATGGGGAATCGGAGCGGTCACACTTGTGGGAAGTGTGAGAGAGATGGCACCGGAGCTTGTTGGCCCAGTGGTGCATGCCGCAAGTGCGGAAAGGAGGGGCATGGTGCACGGGATTGTCGGCAGTCAGTGCCAATTCGGGATTTCAGGATTTGTTATCAGTGTCGGTAGGTTGGACATTTGAGGGTCAACCGTCCTCAGTTTCCTGCAGGACCGGTGCAGGCTCTAGCATCGGCCACCTTGAGGAGTTCAGGAGGAGGACAGGATGGAGCAGAGCCCAAGAGCTCAGGGTCGTGCTTATCGGCTTGCGGCAGAGGGAGACGGAGCAGTGCCGGAGGCAGCGGCAGGTATGATGCTTTCGGGATGTCTTAATTGTCTTGCATGGATGTGGCGTATTGTTTGTGCTGGTATCTTGTATGGATTTCGATGCGGTATTCGTTGTTTCGCGGGTCGGGCATGGTTATGGTTTGGTGCTTCAGGTTTTCGCTTTGGCATTCGTTATTCCCTGATGGTTGGGTATGGTTGTAATTGGTATTTTAGTGTCTGTAGTCTTGTGCGGTTTTCGATGTGATGTTCATCCTTTGGGCAGATTGTGAGTTTGGTTACGGGTTGATGTCGAGGATTCCCTTGGTTATCGTTCGTGAGGGTTGTTAGGGGAGATGCGGCACTGGGTTGATTGTCGGGTAGTATCTGCAGTTGTGGAGTAGATAATTGAAGGATCAGATTCTTTTGAGCGGATTGATCAGGGAGGAGATGTGTTTTGCTGAGGGTTGCTTACGCTTGTGGGAAGCAGTCAGTGGGTAAATGTTCTCTTTGTGCAGGATGGTTCTGAAAGGTCGTTAATGACGATCGGTGGCAGTTAGTCAGTGCTTTAGTGGGGGAGAATTGTAAAATTCTCCGGGAGATCGATGAGTATGTGAGGGTGCTTAGCTGCCGGGATTCAGCAGTGTTTGTTAGCGCAAAGTATAGGCCGTCGAGAACGGGTGTTGAGCATGCGGGGCGGGATACAGACCTAGGGTATTCGATTGTGGAGGCCTGGGAGGAGGCCGGAATCAAGCTTGAGTAAGTAATCGGAATTTTGCGATCAGAGTATTGGTACGTTTGAGGTACGTGATGGGTTGCACTGCATTAACCCCACGGGATTATGTTGTGCATGTTTCTAGAGCTGGAACCGGAAGGTTCCAGAGTTAGAACCTAAGGGTTCGCAGAGTTGGGTGTACGGACCCACAGAGATATAGCCTCGAGTGGCTAGTATGTGTTGTGAGAGTCGGTCCAGTCATACTGGAGACTCTGTTGGTATTGCTGGATTAGTTTGGGATTTGCGGATCGCGTATGTGCGGTGTGATTGCATTGGAAGGTCTGGCCCCGGGTTAGTGATCTTGTTTAGCTGAGGCAGTGATTCTGATGAGTGGAGAGAGCGTATGGGATTGAGAACCCCTGCAATGGGAACCAGAGTATGTGGATAGCGGTTACGCAAAAAGGGGTGGTGTCGCTTGGGGCGAGCACCGTGGCACCGGTTGGAGTGGCATTATGGCCAGGAGGGTTCCTTGGAAAAGGAAAAGAGGAAGGTGTGTAACTCCGAAGGGGTGCAAGTTCACGAAAGTGAAAGCTGCAGAGCAGAGTTATGGTTGGAGTACTTCGAGTATGGTTCTGAGTATCGTGTTGCGGCAGTGGAGTAGGAACCCATCCGGTTGGGATGTCTGTTGAGGCTCAGAAGGGATGCATGGAGAGAGAAAATTTTAAATTTTCAGTGTGAATCCGATCAGAGTGTAGGGTGGATGTAGTGGTTCATCTTGGGAGATGTTCGAGGATATCATCAGTGTATCGGGTCTTCCAACCTACGAGTGTTGGGGCTAGTTCAGCATGTGTATATGATGGCAAGAGGAGAATTTGTGAGAGTTACTCTGGGAGTGAGAATGGATCTCTCAGTTGGTCTGGGATGGACAAAGTGGGCTTTGGACCGGGGATCCGGTGGTTCAGGGCTTCCTAACCCTTATTGGTCGAGTGATTGTTGGGGTTTAAGAGCAGAGTTGCATCTTGGGTGGTTCTCGGTTACAGAGAGAGATGGACAGTACAGAGTTTGGGCTTCAGTCGACAGAGCAGACTCAGCAGGTTAAGGAGAGTTAGCGATCGTTTAGAGTTAGCAGGAAAGTGACTCAGGTCAGCGATTTCGTATTTCTGGCGGGATGTTTCGATTTAGGATGAGGGGTAAATGGGGGGCCCCGGTGTGTTGGGTCTTTTCGTGAAGGTGCGAAGGTAGGAAGGGCGGCATATCGTTTGGGGCTGTCAACGAAATGGGGACGGATCCATGACACTGGTATGTGTCGCAGTTGAAGAGGTGTATAGCGGATGAGTCAGCAGTGGTTCTACTAGAGAACGATTAGGTGGATGCGAGCCTGTGTTGCGTCGAGGGGCCAGGGACCGTCGGAGATCGGAAGATCAGGGTTCTGAGGAACAAGGAGGTACCTCGGGTATTGGTTCAGTAGCGGCCTCGGGAGAGATCGGTAGTGTCTAGGGAAGCCGAAACGTGTGATGCGGGAGCAGCATCCAGAACAATTTTCAGAGTGAGACTTCGAGGGCGAAGTCTAATTCTAGTGGGGGAGAATTGTAATAGCCCAAAATCCCAAGTATTGTTAAATTGCATTTTGGGGTGTTTTAAAGGGGAGACTCGGCGAGTTGGAGCTAGACTCGCCGAGTAGGGTCGCAGACTTGGTCGCGGGTTCGCGACTGGACTCGACGAGTCCAGGTATGGACTCGGCGAGTCGACGCTGTTCAGTGGAAAACCCTAGCCGTTCAGTTTGGGACGTATATAAGGGATCTTATGCCGTCATTGTTCGTCTTTTGGCCGATTGAGGAGAACCCTAAACGACTGTGGCATCTAGAGCAAGCTTGGAGGCCATTATTGACTTTGAAGGAATTGTGGTGCAAGAAGAGGAAGGATTTTGGCCAAAGGAAGATCAAGGGGATCGAGTTCTGAGGTTTGGAGACACAGAGAGGGTGTTATTCAGGTAATATTTCGAATTATCCTCTGCTATGTTGATGTGTTATGGAATTAGGGTTTATGAAACCCATTTGGTGATTGATGGATTATTATGTTGTTATACAAAAGTTTATACCCTAGTAATAGGATGATTAGAGGTCCAGAAGTCCCATGAGTGTGTATCTCGGGAAAAACGTATCTCAGGAAGCAGCTGGATCGACTGCATGGCATGGACTCGCCGAGTCGGATGATCAGACTCGGCGAGTAGCTTGAAGATTCACTGGGACTCGCCGAGTTGTTCTTCAGACTCGGCGAGTGGAGTCGGGGTGGCCCCGCGATTCTTCCAGGAGTGACACGTCGAGTCAAAGAGGATACTCGACGAGTAGAAGGGGAATCTTAGAGGACTGAAGGACGACCAGACTCGCCGAGTCGCCAGGGAACTCGCCGAGTCCAGTTGAGCTGACATTGGACTGTTGACCAGAGTTGACTGGTGTGATTCTTAGGGTCAGTTAACGTGGAAGATAGAAGTATTAAATAAGGGATATATGGTGTTATTCAGGGAGCTTGTAGCTCGGAGGATCAAGTGCAAGGGATTTTAGGAGTTGCTATCTTCCAGTGTCCGCGAGGTGAGTCTTCTCACTATACTTCACCCGGAAGGGTTTGACTGTGAGACCGGAAGGTCGTATGTGTTATATTATGCTATGTCTAGAGAGGTAGATGCCTTATATGTGATGTATGCTTATATGTGATGTATGCTTATACGGGCCGGAAGGCGATATTATGTGGATCGAAAGATCCGGGCCGGAAGGCGATATTATGTGGATCGAAAGATCCGGGCCGGAAGGCAATGTTATGTGGACCGAACGGTCCGGGCCGGATGGCGTATGTGCGTAAGGTATATTGGGGAACTCACTAAGCTTCGTGCTTACGTTGTTTATGTTACGTTGTTTCAGGTTCTTACAGTAACGCGGGATGGCAACGGTTCGATTGTACACACCGAAGGAAGAGTTGAGTTTTGGAGGATCCTGGTCTTCTTTTATAACGAAAATGAAACTACGTTTTGTAATTTGAATGTGAATAAGATTTTAAACAAGTGTTTTTAATATTAAATTGATTAATTAAATGAAAATTTTGTTTTTGGAAATCTGGGTGTTACAATAACAAGCATAAGCATTAGGTCAAACATACTTCCACATATCTGACCAAGACCAAAATCCAAATCTCATACAAAGTCCAACATTGGCCCAATTTACCAAATTGGGCCCACTTCACCAAATGGGCCTAGAACCAAAGTCCATCACAATAATTGGGCCCAAAACACTCTGTCCATGAATTCCCAGACTTGGCCCAACAACCAACTGTCCACCAACGGCCCAAACTCAAAGCCCAAAAATGAAAGTCCAGCAGGAGGAGTACGCTGGGCGTACAGCATTGACTCGCAAAGGGAATCGGGGCACTGGCCCGCTACGCGGGGCGTACTCTAAGGCTACGTGGGGCGTAACCCTGATGCTCAACAAATCCACATAATGACTTAATGGCTTAAGCTCTTAAGCCCAAACTCCAGATCCATAGGCCAAATATGATTAGAACTCATAAAGTCTCAGACTTTATCACTTGGGACGTCCTTAAGCTCTTAATCCAAGGTCTTAATCCATTAAGACCTATATATCTCTCACATGGAACAACTACAGCCCTTGGGACCTCATTTTTCTCACTCAAGACCTCCCTAAAGGTCTGAAAGGACAGATAATCTTGACCAATTCGAAATATGCAACAAGGTGAGGACTTTAGGGACAAGAATGGGGACAAAGCTTCAAAATACATAGATCTATACAATATGAAGGTCAAGCAAGAAGCTTTATACCTCAAACAAGCTCCAAAGGATGGTATTTCTTCAGATCTACAAGCTCCAATCGTCCCTCTTCTTCCTTGACAACTTCTCTTTCTCCTTCAAGCCTTTCTTTTGCCAAAATAAGCTTTCCAAGGTCAAACACACCCAAATAATGGAGGGAATACGAGATCTAGGGTTTTCTGAGGTTAAGGATGAGCATAAGGAGGCTAAGGGATGAACCAACATGTTCCTTATATAGTGGCTGACCCAAACTTAGGGTTTGGAGTTTCTGAGAGTACGCTGGGCGTGCTCACCCGGCCATCCCGCGTTCATCACCCCATTACGCTGGGTGTACGTCCAGCTTACGCTGGGCGTACCCAGCCAGACTCCAAAACACATGCATGCCATGCATGCATGGGACCCTTCTTCCACTTATACCACAACGAGCTATAAACAATGATCAACTTTAAAACACCACAAGTCCTCCAATCTAACCCGCTCCCAAATAACTTTACATTCATACGGGGTGACGCGAAGCCCAAAGATTCTAACACATACGCCAGCCCGAAACCTTCTCGGATGAAACTCATAATTACACACTTAAAGAACGGGGTGTTACATCCGACCACTGTCGTCTACCACCTATTGGTTCCCTGCATCTTGTGGTACTTCTCATACCAACGAAACTGATCCACTCCGGCCTAAGATATCAGATGGAGGTCAATACCCCCCCCCCTCAAAATGAAACCCACCTACGAATCCAAAACATCATCACGCCTATTCAATACATGAATGGATCCAGATTTGAGCTCGAGAGTCTGATTCAACGGCAGAACTGGAACCACTCATTTCCAATCTTGTACTCAACTCATGACCCAAAATTCATGGATTATGCACACACTATCTCTCCAATTCCTTCCGATTAGTATATTCCCCACTCAACCTGGGATATAACAATTCCTGACTAACACGGAAACCCCCGTCTCGCCCCTGGTTCGGCAACCAGGTTCCCGAAGACTCAAGTGGTAAGGCTACCGAAGCCTAAGAACTCCTTTGCGCCATACTCTGACTAGGGAATACTACAACTCCTGGCTGAACAATATTCACCCTTATCGACTACTGAGTGCTACGGCCTCCCCTATAGTCTTGCGATACTCTATCACTGACTTGTGAATGCTAGGGCCCCCCGCAGTATCACAACATTCTCTCTAACCAGTGAATACTATGGCTCCCTGAAGTATGACGACACTCTCTCGCTGACTAATGAGTACCACGGCTCCCCGCAGTATCACAACCCTTTCCCACTATCCAGTGAATACTACGACTCCCCATAGTATCACAATACTCTCTCTCTCTCTCTAACTAGTGAATACTGCGGCTCCCCATAGTATCACAACACTTTCTTTCGCTGAGTCAAGGATGCTACGGCTCCCCGTAGTCTTAAAACACTCTCTTGCTCACTGACTCACCATGGGATCACTCCTGGTTTCTCATGATAATCCCAAGTGAATACTCCCACCCGGATTCACTTGCTTTCTTATCACCCCATAACCTCATCATCACGCGTCACCGCACTAAGTTCACCAGCTCATGATCCGCAACTCAACTTAGATAGGTGCTTACACCCACCTAACTTATGCACCACTACTCCTGATGTATGTTCTCACAGGCCAGGCACTAGTGTCAGCACAGATACACCCTTAGACAGTCTCACTCTGGCGATAATTAACCGGTGGGTTCCCACTGGAACAATATCACTCGGTACTCCACTCACCATCTCAAAACTTGAGTCCTATCATGACCAAAATTTAGGACATCATACTTGGGTACCTCGGTACACCATCACAGTGTCTTACGCGGACTTTCCTTTACCATTGATCTCTCGAAACCTCGAAATACTCCCATCTCCCAAATTGAAACACAGAGGAATCGTAAACGATTGAATACACGTTGATGAAAATCTGAAGCTCCGACCTCTACTGTTCACCGCCCAAAGGAACTACTGATACTGAATCTAAAATTGGTCAACAAACCAAATGTTGCCCTCTTCTGGAGTATAGGTTACAATCTATACCTATACCTGCAAATCTCAACTATCGCACCCTGAATTCAGCGACCCATCCACCTCGAACTCAACATTTGCAAACCCGAAAATTTCTAGCCATAATAAATCCTCTGACCAACGGCCACCTGCCGTGGATTCACTCATCCTCCCTTAAGCACGTACTCATACATCATCCCACCTCACACCTTGCTACATCCACCAATATCCTAGGTTTCATGTGTCTGCACCACGGTCCTCTATAACCAGCTCTCTAACCGCACTTGAACGAATTGTTGATCTTCTCGATTGAATACCTAGTTCTCCCCCACTCAGGATCCGAACCATCACCAGTCGACATACCAATAATTTACTCCATGGACTGTTTCACCAGGTACATCACAATTGACTCTTGGAACGTACCACGAAAATTCTCAATGATCTTCCCGAAGGAAACCAAGCAACTCCAAATATCCCGTATCTCAGTCAAAATCTCAAAATCCTCCCAGCGCGACTGCCTCTAGTCATCTCGAAATCTCATACCGATATTCCGCCGTACGCCTCAACTGTTTTGAAAATCCTGACCCTCAGTCCGGAAATAATGCCATATCATGCACCATGTCTCTGACTCCTCGACCAGCCTCCTAACACATGAGTCATCATCAAAGCACGGAACCTCATTCTGACAATCGATACACAACATAACAACGAGGGCCACCGCCCCGATATATTCCTCTTAACCACCTGAAACTGCTGCTAAAAGCATGCCACACTCATAAAGGCACCTTCTTGGGTCTCTTCCATCTTAGCCTCCACTAATGACTCCATGGTACCAGAAATAACTCTCAGCAGACAAAGTGCCCACATACTTTGATGAAAAGGTCACCACCAATGCTACCCCACGGGGTTTACCTCCAAACTCTGAAACCGGAAACTTGATATCTCCTTCGCTTCTCCTAGAAACGAGAACAACACAACTCTTTCCACAGAAGGTGACATCTCATCCATCAGCTGATAGCTTGACTTAGACCTCGATCCTCCAATAAGCATCATCTTTACTAATCCCTGAGCCTTGCGACTCCAACTAACATCTCACCAATAAAATTCCTCGGAAATGAACTTGATTTCCCTTTTTAGGTATACTCCATTAAAACTTGCTCGACATGGCCCTCTGGCCCCACACTCTATCACCTGATCTCAGACTAGTCAACCACCACAGGACAAATGGTAAAACCAGAAGCATTAACCGCCACAAATCATGCTACTCGAACCATGTGATCACCTCTCAATTTGCCATGAATCATGGTACCCGAACCATGTTATCTCCTCTCAATCTTCTACTTAGAACCTCTGGTATTCTCCCTCTTTCGAGTATGGGTCCTCTGCTTTCAGTAGTACGGGTCCATACTACCTGCCACATCTACCCGTACTTTCCACACGGATCGTCCCTGAATTCCTAAGTAGCTCCTCAACCCTCTCGATCACCAATCCTGATAAACCTGGTCGCTTCCCAGTGAATACTCTCATCTATCAGCATACTCATCTAACTAAGGCGACTTCCTAGGCTTTTCCTAGGTCCCCTCACTTCTCCACCATCAGCTGATGAAGAACTCCTTATGATGCCAATCATCTACCTCCTGGATATCGTCATATTCACTTAGTAGCTGACTCCCATCATCAAGAGTTCCACAAAGCACGAAGCAAGAAACATTCGGGCGTTGAATAATCTCTACAACATATAAAACCACTCTAGGTTACCACTCTACTTACACTCAAAGGTATCACCGAACTCAAGCAACTCTACCCTCTCGCGGATATTTAACTACTCTCTTAGTAGGTCCCTGCAATACTCATCTAGGTATCTCACCTAGATTACTCCTCTACTCAAAAGCTCTCTCTCTAAAAGATTCCTGCTGGATACTCGTACTCCGCACACACTCAAAGCACAACATAGATAGCAACAATCCTAGGCTAAGGCATCACAAATCAGGCAACTCTAGCCCTAAAATATGAAACACCTGGCCTATCTTTTAGCATGCATCACTAATATCTCATTACTAACTCATAACACAATTAAGTAAGGGTATTTTAAGAAATCACCGTTCGGGCTCTGGCTGATTGTACACACTGCTCCTTCTCATTTTTCTCTTAGAAACTCTTGCTCGTTTTAGAAAAATCATTAATTTTGAAAACTTTTCTCAAATCCTCAATTTGATTTCAGATACCCGAAGGTGCATCCGAATCCCTCAAACCAAGGCTCTGATACCAATTTGTAACACCATAAATTTCCAAATAGATTTTTCATTTTAAAATAATATAATTCTCATAATGCATTTCACAGATTCTCATTTATTTAGTTTACAAAACGCATCTCCATAATTGTTTGATTAATAATCCAAGATCCTCAAAACATAACTCTTTCTCTGGTGTGTACAATAGAGCCGGTGCCTTCCCGCGATCCTAAGAAAAACCTGAAACACATAACACATAACACAGTAAGCATGAAGCTTAGCATGTTTCTCAAAATACCACACACATAGCTCATTAGCCACTCGAGGCTATATCACTTTAAGACCCTCCGGTCAATGTGTCTCAGTGGGACCCTCCAGTCCCATGGTTCGATGGACCCTCTGGTCCGGTCTGTAAAGCTTCGCATAACATAAATCACAAAGACATAATGCACAACATACAACATAAGGCAGGATAACATAATACTCAATGTAAGCACATAAGACCCTCTGGTCACACATAAGTACCACTCTAGGTAAAGTATAGTGAGAAGACTCACCTCAGATGATGGACAACCCCTATTAGTTGTTGCTACGCACTAACCTTTAACTCTGAGCCAAAAACCACAATTAACCCAATTAGGAACTAAGTCCACACTCTCACTCATTAGGTCTCAAGGAAGACCACCAACCAGCCCATTAATAGCCTAAAACCCATTAGGCCCACCAAGGCCCAATAATAAATGGGCTCTCCCAAGGCCTACTCTCAAAACTAAATGGCAAGCCCAACTCAAGGGCCCAAGCACAAATATATATATATATATATATATATATATATATATATATATATATATATATATATATATATATATATATATATATATATATATATTCCTCTGGTCCAATACTCTATTGCAACACGCCCAAACTCCAGGCCCAACACTAAAGGTCCAAAATGTGACTTAGCCCAAAAGTCCACAGCGAGGTTACGCGGGGCGTACCTCCCTTGGTACGCTCAACATTATCACAATCCAAATTGGCCATCGGGGAGACTGGGGCAGTACACGGGGCGTATAGGAATTACGCGCAGCGTACTCCCTAGATTCACTCTTTCTACTCATTTGGTCTTAATCAGGTAAGACATTAACTCAAATCCTAGATCTAGACTCCTTAATGGCTCTTACTCCATAAAATCAGTGACTTTAAGACTTTGCATGGCTGCAAAGGTCACAAACACCCAAAATACCCACTCCTTATCGGAAAAAGCTCATAACTCATGCATGGCTTGATTCCAACGACCAAGATTGGATTTTTATGACATTAAACTACTAATCATACTCAAAGGGGTTGATCGTAGTCTCTGGAGCTCAGTATCTCATAAAGTCTCCACCTCTTGAGACAAAAACCCTAAAAATACTCTAATATGATGCTCAAAACAAAAGAGTGAGAAAGATTGAAGCTTTATACCTCTATATGAAGCTTCCAACTCAGATATGCGCAGATCCAAGACCTGGACTTCTCACTTCTTCTTCTCCAAAGCTCCTTCTTTACTCCAAGAACACACCGAAATCACTCAAGGCTCTCAAATGCACTCACAAGCTCCATGAACGATGGATTAGGGTTTTAGAGGGTTTATTGACTGAGGATGGTGGCCAGGAATGAGGCCATGTCATTCTTTATATAGGGACACATCCAAAGTTAGTGTTTCCACTATGTGCGTAGTACGCCCAACATACCCTCCGGTACGCCCAACGTACTAGGAGGCTCTGCTTAAAAAAACGCACATGAGTATGCTAAACGTACACATGTGTACGCCCAGCGTACTCAGCTGCCACATTTCTCAAATAAGGGACTTATCCCGCCACAACTTCAAACTTCCATCGCTTCCTCGATATAACCCCAATTCCCATGAAACTCAAAGCCATGGAAAGGTGACAAGATGCCTTATGCTTCTAGCAACTTGTCGCAACCCCGAGACCTCCTCAAGCCCAGTTTGCAATCCATGAACCTTATTCACGGACGATCCGAAACGAGATGTTGCATGAACATCCTCTAGAGGCACAACCGCTGAGTCATTCACTAAGCACTTCCGCATATGAGAAACATGGAAAGCGTTGTGGATCTGGTGGAGCTCTGCTGGAAGATCCAAACGTTAAGCAACATGGGCCCACCCAAGCTAACACCCTGAACAGACCGATGTATCTGGGCCCAGCTTGCCCAACTTCTTGAACCGGATGACGCCTTTCCAAGGTTACACCTTCAGGAGGACCATGCCGCCTACCTGAAACTCAAAGTCTGAATAGCACTTGTCGGCATAGATTTTCTTCCAACTCTGAGCAGTCTGGAGCCTGCTCCGAACTTGCTGGATCCTCTCAGTTGTCTTAAGTACTACCTTCGTACTCCCATGAACCTCTGACCGACCTTGCCCCAACAGATTAGGGTCCTACACTTCCTCCCGTAGAGCATCTCGAAGGGAGGTCAGTCTATGCTGGTGTGGTAACTGTTGTTATACGAAAATTCCGCTAACGGAAGATACATATCCCAACTTCCACCAAAATCCCAAACACATGCGCGCAGCATGTCCTCGAGAGTCTGTATCGTCCTCTCGATCTGTCCATCCGTCTTAGGGTGGAAATTGGTGCTGAAGAGGAGACAAGTACCCATCTCATCGTAAAACCGCTTCCAAAATCTAGAAGAGAAACGAACATCCCGGTCTGACACCACCAAAACGCGCACTCCATGACGTGCCACTACCTCACGAACGTAGATCATGGCTAGCTTCTTAGCTGATATACTCTGTTGTATCGGGATAAAATATGCACTCTTGGTCAACCGATACATTATGACCCATATCGAATCTACTCCACATGCGGTCCTGGGAAGCTTGGTGATGAAAACCAGGGTGATGTCCTCCCATTTCCACACAAGAATGTCTAATGGCTTCATCTTGTCGTGTGGTCGCTGGTGCTCGGCGTTGACCTTCCTGTAGGTTAAGCATCGCTCTACATACCATGCTACGTCGCACTTCATGCAGGGACACCAGTAATCAGGGCGAAGATCCCGATACATCTTCGTCACCCTGGGATGGATAGAGAACCTTGACTTGTGGGCCTCATCCATCAGAACCTGTAATACTCCACACCAGTACGGAACCCATACCCTCCCATGCAGGGTCAACAACCCATAGCTGTCATAATCAAATGAGGCCACCTGGCCTATGATCCACTCACACTTCCGACACTCCTCCTTTATACCCTCGACTTGCGCCTCTCGGATCTGCTCCAACAACGGAGTAATCATTGTCATCCTCAGACATATATCTCAAATCGGAGCCTCCACTGCCTTGCGGATAAGAGTATCAGCAACCACATTGGTTTTGCTTGGGTGGTAAAGGATCTTATAGTCGTAATCCTTCACTACATCTAACCACCGACGTTGACTCATATTTAGATTTGGTTGATCCATGAGGTACCTCAAACTCTTATGGTCCGTGTAAATGGTACAACGGACCCCATAGAGGTAATGCCACCAAATCTTGAGGGCGAAAACCATAGCCCCCAGCTCTAAATCATGCGTTGAATAGTTTGCTTTGTGAGGTTTCAATTGCCTTGAAGCATAAGCTATCACATGACCCCGCTGCATCAATACCGCACCCATGCCCGTGATCGAAGCGTCAAAGTAAACAACAAAGTCATCGAATTCCTCCGGCAAAGTCAACATCGGTGCCTCGCACAATCGCTGTCTGAGAGTCTTGAAGGCTGCCTGCTGGTCATGTTGGGTTTTGAGCATTCGAACACTCCTATGGTGTACATGCAACCCTATAAACCTTGGATCTATGTTTTATCTATTATACATGCAAATAAGAACTTTCCAAGGCTTTAATCCTAACTAGCATGATAGGAGGCAACTATACTACAAAGACTAGTTAGATGGCATACCTTTTGGTGTAGCTTGATGTCTTCAAAGTTTAATAGCTTAGCCCCAATAGTGTGGAAGTGTCAAGTGGAATCACAAATCACCAAAACAACTTGGAAGACTTTGAGAATAAGAATACTTTGGATCTCTCTAGTGAAATCGGCTAGCCCTCTTAGTGTACTCACACTAGTGCCCATTTCACCAACCAAGGACATCTTTATATAGTATGGAGACTAGGGTTAAACCCATGACCTTTCATTTCATATGATCCATGAATTAAACACTCCATGGACTATCCATGAAAGCTTAGCCTAACATAAATGAACTTTGCCCATTCCATATATATATATATATATATATATATATATATATATATATATATACATATATATATATATATATATATATATATATATATATATATAAGAGTCCATATTTAATTAGTTCATTTTGATCACTTAATTAATTCTAAATTAAATCTTGATCAATACTAATTAAATAATATGATTCCATATTAATATACTAGAACTTATAATATATTAATATAAATCATAAATATACTATTCTCAGAAGACTATCCATATAAATTGTGTCCGTGAAGTGCAACCCAAATGGACCATGCCGGGTCTAGTCAAGTACATACCAAATATAGTTATGGACTTAGACATTAATCCAACAGTCTCCCACTTGGATAAGTCTAAAACTATTATTGAGTATGACTTCAAAACCTAACTGGAAATCATAGCTCTTAAAGCCGCTGTTAAACTCTAACCTTGTAAATGACTTGTCCATTAGATAAGGGATCATATATTCCTCCATTCTAGATATCATATGGACTGAGACATGGATTATAATCATTTTCTCTGTCCATTTGTTGTTTCCCGATTTCCGATTCATGATGACCGATTGATTGAACAAATCAAATCAGTCCTGGCTTGGCCAAGCACTCACATGTATCATCATTAAATCATCGAGGGGCCCACAAATATCGCTTTTATCCCGAAGGTAAAAGGAATGGATAAACTTCGACTCATATGGCTTGTTCTGCTACTTGTTGAATCATACACAAAGGCACGTTTTATAACATCGAGTTACCAATGCGTTTTCGTGCAATCAATGTACCATCAACTCATAGTAACAACTCATATCTCTAGGTTTGAAGAATATAAGATATTATCATCTCATGATCACTCGTGATAAAATCCATGAAGTGATTCAAATGAGCGCGGGTTGAATCCAATACTCAAAACTTATGAGCACTCATGAGTGTTGTAGCACAACTTTGTCCACCAACTTGGACCTCTACAAGACAACCCATGACAGTCTTGATTCATATCTACTTCCAACATATGACCGACTATAGATGGTTTGAATAACTTAGTCATTCCGAAAGAATAACCTAGTTATTATGGAAGTCAAAACATGCAAAGTGAAACACAAGAATAAATGAATCTAATATGGTATCAAAACCTATGAATATAAATAAAACACTTTCTATTTATCACCATACCGATTACTCATTATTCATTGTTTCGGTTTTATCAACTTTATACTTGAATTAAAACACTAGGTGTCCCATGCTCCAAGCATGTACACTATGTTTTCTAAACACTAGTCATGCCATACACCAAGTATGCATACTATGTTTGTCTATGATCTTTACTTTGTGATATAAACCAATTGAACATAATTCCAATGATTCTAATTTCACACTCCCAATTCCTTGCTGCAAATGCAAAAATTCCAAACTCATGCCATTTACTGAAACCTGTTAGATTCTAAACTTATATGCATTGATCCTCTTGTAATGATTATGCACAAAGTCACAAAGACTTGACAACAAACATTACATAGCATCCCAAAGGAGATCAACTCCTTGGAAATATCCTTCTTGCATTAAGTTTCCTAATCTTACATAGATTTATTGAACAACTTCCACCTTTGGGATCATTTCCATATTCCCCTTTTGACTATCACTTCTGAACAAGAGTTGCCTCTTTTCAGAATATGTCAATATAGTCCTTCCAATATCAATAGTATACTTCCAACTGTCCTTGAGCAACCAATCTTTGGTAAACCTTAGATTGTCCTCAACAATTGCTTAATCACTTTAGTCATATCCAATTCTAGAAATTTTCCTCCTTAATGCCCCAAGGCATTTGGAAAATCCAGAAAGGATAAATATTATAGCACATGTAATCGATTTTGTACCCAAAGTAAATGGGTACACGATTCATGATGTTTCACATAAAGACATGGTTCTAGACCAATTTTTGCCATAATAATTTTTGTTTGCCATATTTTCAAAATTTGACTATGAAAAGGGATGTCGTAATCATAATCGAATTTTGAGAACGCAATATATAGAATTTTCTTAAGTTGAACCAATCCAACATGAAATCCATATATATATATATATATATATATATATATATATATATATATATATATATATATATATATATATATATATATATATTCTTGACTAAAGGTGATTAAAACCTCAATATAAGCTCTTTAGAATGATTATAAACTCAATCTAAGCTTTTTAGAATTGAAATGAAGTATAATTTCCTCTCCCTTAATTATAGAAAAAACAACTTTTTCAACCCCTGCAACCTCACGAATTGAAACTTTTTGTTTTTCTATAATTAACATTGCTAACTTGCAATATTTACCATAATTATCATGCTCCCACTAACATGATGATTATTAGCATAACACTTATGCTCCCACTAGCTTTGACATGTATCCATAAAACAGTTGGACCTTTAGAAGTCAATACTTTATTAACAGTCTTACCAAAGTTCAGATTTCTGATACGAGATTGCTTTGATAAGGGTTTATCAAAATTATGCACCTTATCTTAGACAGCTCACAAGTGTGTCTAAACAATTTCAGAACTATGAAAAGGGATGTCGTAATCATAGTCTCAATTGTTTAGACCTTTTGCCTTGTCTCATAAGTCAATGTTAGTGTGCCGGTTAACCACACACGCTCCACTAACGACTTTGAGAACTGCAAATATCACAATTGCTATCTACTTAAAATCTACTTAGTGAAAGAATTTCCTCACCATCATTTTCATGAATCGGAGAGAAACCTTATGACACTTAGATTTTATGGTTTAAGTGTTCCTATCCATGAGAATTTGTCAAAACGATAATCACAAGACTAGGTTAGTGACAAATCCTAACTCATATGGATTGAACTTGTGCAATCTTAACTTCTTGCCACCTGACAGCTTAAGGGCCTGCTATTGCTTCCAAGTAGCTATGCAAACAATTGAGAATATGTAGAACTCAAATGTATAGCCAACTTAACTGGAATGGGCACAGAAATCTCAACACGATAGGTTATAAACCTCTAGCTGTGTGCTAGTGATGAAATACAGGTTTTATTCTTGATTACTTCTTGAAACCCTTTCAGGATCTTTTAGGCTCCCACTGTCTCCTTGACTTATAAGACTTTCTTGCCAAATATTCAAGAGACAGTGAGGATTCAAATCAAGACAGACACTTCACACAATTGGCCTAAGTTGGTCTTTGTTTTATCCAAAACATCACAACTTACCATTTTCAAATGTACAAGAGTAGGACACTTTTACTCTTACATTTGACAAGTGTTTTAAACCTTTCTTAAAGACATGTCACTCAACTTACAGTCTTGGAGTATAACTCTAAGACTTGTTTTTGGAACAAAGTATGAATCATCTTCTTGATTTACCACTTCAACAATTCATAACTCCTGTTCTTAACTATCATAATGCACTTAGAGGATGAATTGTCATAAGGTTTCAAAATCATTAAGATGCTCTTAAAACATGATACAAAAGTACTATCCCATGTTTTCATATTTGAGAAACTTTTTATCCTTCTGCCTATTTGATTCTTCTTATTCGTTCTGTCATACATAGAAACTTTTCTAATGTCTCAGAATTATAGTTAAGCTTGTAAGTATAATCATATTTACTAAACCTTAGTAAATCACGACGAATAGTCTTATCCATCTTTTGTGGTGGACTTTGACAAGTGCACAAGAAAGTGTACTTGATCCCTTAGTCCTTCTCTTGAGTCACATATACATGTGAACACGGAACTAGTCTTAATTTTCCAAAGTTGAAAATTCTCACACATCAAACTCAACACCTTGTATGATTCCAAGTTTCGGTCCAACTAAAACTTGGGTTATGTGAATATTTCCTTATTTGGTAAATTTAGACACTACCACAAATGAAAGAATCAAATTCATATTTCCAATATTGTTATATACATACAAACATCAAGTTTTCATGAATGTCATTGTAAGGAGATAAAAATAAAGTAAAACAAACTTTTATTTATTTTAAAAATGCGTAAAAAACTTTTTCCTTACAATGTAACTTGAAATGAAAACTATGTTATTACATGTTTCCTAGCAATCTATCATAACTCCTAAGAAGTAGCTCAAGAAATCTGATCTTCAACCAAGCGATAGAAATCCATCTTCGTGGTCAGATTCAACATAATCTTTCTTTAAGTTTCCTTCATTTTTTCTTTGATTCTAAAAACATCAACATGTGACCCAGTCACATCATGTAATAAGAGTCTCAGTAAAGAAACTTAATAGAGTTTGATAGTGGACTTTACCTGAAGTAGAGTCAAACTTATTGACTTTACCAGCCTTATGATCTTTCAGGTAAATTTGGCAGCTTAGCAACCAATTCCCTTTCCTTTTTTGCAATAGAACCATATGGATCCTTTGGGCATGGTACATGGGATAATCTCAGACTTAGCCTTTCTCTTTACCATTTTAGTCAACCGAGTTGACTATGGCCGATCCCTTTCCATTGGGAAGAGAATGCTTTTTCTGGATTTCCAGTGTCACCATTTTCAATGTCCATAAAGTTTTTGGAAGTTGATCTTAGCAAATAGATAAGATCATTAATGGTCTTGTCATAGTCTGTTTCACAGGAGTCCTAAAGAAACTCACTATGTGACTCAGAAAGTGATTGAACCACCAACTTTCTCAAGACTTTGACACCCAACTCTCCCGGCTTGTCAGTATGTAACTTCATCTCCAAGATGTGAGCACACCTAGACCTTGCCTTGCCAATAGGGCTTGAGTGACCTTGAACTTGTGGCATAGGGAGAATAATTGGAGGAGGTGGAGGAAGTGAAGTTCTAAGAGATCTAGGAGGATCATAGATGTCTGAACTAGACATCTTTTGGGAGATATTCAAGATAGTTGATCTAAAGTCCTCAATATAACACCCAATATGAAATATTAAGGCTAGGACCCTACAAACTATTTTATAACTCAGAAGAGGATGCCGTAATCCAAGCTATAAAATATTTGAAGGTAGGTGAATGACGATTCACCAATTTCCACCAAGATAAACAAAATGTATTATTAGGTTTTAATTGGTTTTTGAAACTCCTAGATTCTTTTGAGATTCATTGAACTGTTCAATGGCATGTTTCAATCTCGAGTGTGCCCTTCAGGTTTTGTGACATGGATGTCGAGGATCACAAAACAAGGTGTGAAGTAACCATGCAAATTACTTGGTACCCTTAAGTGTTTACCCCTCAATTGATATGCCGGTTAACCATGCACACTCCATCGATACTATGATAAACATTAAGTTACCCTTTTCCTACCTTGTTAAATACGAGTTAGTGTGCCAGTTAACCACACACGCTCCACTAACCGACTTAAACAAAGTGCAAAGTTTAATTTCATGGATTAGCACCTTATTCACATTTTCCTAAGTAACTAAGATTGGGTATTTATAAAAGGTTTAGTTACTTAGTATTTATCATTAATACTTTTAATGAAGGGAGAATTTATAGTCTTTGTCCTACCCGTTTGGCTAACGACCCTCCACCAGTCAAGGAAGCGGTGGATGAGAGTGGACACCTATTAAACTGCCATTTTATAGGCAGTAACCTTATACCCCCCTTATAGACCGGCTTCGTGAATGAGGCCTAGTAACGGTAAGACTGACTTGCTCTTATACAGATATATATTATTAACTTATAATATTATAAAGTATAAGGGTTGAATTTTAACTTTTAAAATTCTAAGGGCTAACTTGGAATTAAAGTATTCATAAGTGAAAACTTTTCAAATTCCAAAACTTGAGGGCAAGTTTTGAAACTATTCAAAACTAATTAATTCCATAACTTATGTGTTTAAAGTAGTTTTAATTATAAACCTCTTCATGTTCCATAACTTGAGGACAAGTTATAGATCAAGTTATAGAAGACTTTAAACTGATTAAGAGAGTGACTCTTCATAATTCATAACTTATGGAAGCTTTATGAGTTTAACTAAGGTTACACATATTTTATTTAATGAAGAGACTCTTGAACCTCCACAACTTGAGGACAAGTTATGGAGTCATAAAACCATTTAATGAGAACAAGAGTCTTCATTTTGTAACCTATGACAACTTTCATGAGTTTTAAGAAACTTAAATGTAACTTTTCATGTAACTTGAGGACAACTTACACAAACACATTTTAGAATCAACTTTTAGATTAAAATGGATTGAAAACAACTATTCAATTAACTTTTCTATTAATCTAAGCAACTCATATGAACAAAGATAATTCACATAAAACTTTTCCATGTAATTAGCAATACTCTTAAACTAAATCAAAACATGAATCTATTGACAATTATCATTAAAATTGGATTAGCATGAACATTACCACATCAAAAATAGGTTTATAAGTCCAAAAACATCTTAGGGTAATGTTCCTAGTCCAATTCCAGCCAAAACAATCGAATATATGCTGTCTGGGGGTCCAACTCATCGAGTGCACGAACCAACTCGGCGAGTTGGATGCATTTTGTCTTGGACTCGGCGAGTCCATCAGTGGACTTGGCGAATCTGCTGAGCAGACAGCATAAAAACTCAATTTTTCAGCCAATTTTGCAAGTATAGCAAGAACAAGCCTAGGCTCTGATACCACTGTTGGGTTCTGAGCATTCTAACACTCCTATGGTGTACATGCAACCCTATAAACCTTGGATCTATGTTTTCTCTATTATACATGCAAATAAGAACTTTCCAAGGCTTTAATCCTAACTAGCATGATATGAGGCAACTATACTACAAAGACTAGTTAGATGACATACCTTTTGGTGTAGCTTCATGTCTTCAAGCTTGAAGAGCTTAGCCCCAATAGTAAGGAAGCCTCAAGTGGAATCACAAATCACCAAAACACCTTGGAAGACTTTGAGAATAAGAATACTTTGGTTATCTCTAGTGAAATCGGCTAGCCCTCTTAGTGTACTCACACTAGTGCCCATTTCACCAACCAAGGACATCTTTATATAATATGGAGACTAGGGTTAAACCCATAACTTTTCATTTCATATGATCCATGGGTTAAACACTCCATGGACTATCCATGAAAGCTTAGCGCAACCTAAATGAACTTGGCCCATTCCATATATATAAGAGTCCATATTTAATTAGTTCATTTCGATCACTTAATTAATTCTAAATTAAGTCTTGATCAATAATAATTAAATAATATGATTCCATATTAATATATTAGAACTTATAATATATTAATATAAATCATAAATATACTATTCTCGAAAGACTATCTATATAAATTGTGTCGGTGAAGTGCAACCCAAATGGACCATGCCGGGTCGGGTCAAGTACATACCAAATATAGTTATGGACTTAGACATTAATCCAACAGCTCAGGCCCCCAGCGGATTCCACCGACTTCTTGGTCAGCCGGGTCAAAGGAACAAGAATCTTGGAGAAATTCTGGATGAATCTTCGATAATAACCCGCCAGACGAAGAAAAATCTGAATCTCAGTTGGAGACCTCAGAACCTCTCACTGCATCACAGCCTTTATCTTGGCCGGATCGACCAGAATACCCTTTTGGTTGACAAGGTGCCCCAGAAACTGCACCTCACGCAACCAGAACTCACACTTGGAGAACTTTGCAAAAAGTCTCTCCCTCCTCAGTGTCTCCATCACCTCCCTTAGGTGCTCCTCATGCTACTCCTGAGTCTTGGAATAAACCAAGATGTCATCAATGAAGACTATCACAGACCGGTCTAGCATCGGCCTGCACACGCGGTTCATGAGATCCATGAACATGGATGGAGCATTGATGAGCCCAAGCGGCATCACCATGAACTCATAGGGACCATAGCGAGTCTGAAGGCTGTCTTTGGCACATCGTCGTCCCTGACTCGCATTTGGTGGTAACCCGTTCACAGATCAATCTTGGAGAACCAAGATGCACCCTGTAGATGGTCAAACAAATCATCGATCCTCGGGAGGGGATAACAGTTCCTCACCGTTACCTTATTCAGCTCCCGGTAGTTTATGAACATCCGATGTGACCAGTCCTTCTTCTTCACAAACAGGATCGGGGCTCCCCATGGCGAACTGCTCGGCTTGATAAATCCCTTGGCTAATAGCTCTTGCAGCTGTGTAGACAACTCCTGCATCTCGGGAGGAGCCAACTGATATGGTGCCTTGGCTATTGGAGCCGCACCACGGACTAGGTCAATCCTGAACTCAACCTATCTCTCCGGAGGTATCCCAGGCAAATTCTCTGGGTAAACGTCCGGGTACTCTCGCACGATCGATACATCGTCCACTGTCGCCTTACCCTTATCCCAGGTATCCATAACATATGAGACATAACCTGCACAACCCTGCTAAAGGTAGCGCCTTGCTCTCACTGCTGAACATAGAGTTGGTCCACCATGCGGCCTCTCGCCTTGAATCACTAACCCTCCCCCACTAGGAGTCCGAACTCTCACTAGCTGTTGCTCGCAATTCATCACTGCCCCATTGGGGCTCAACCAGTTGATACCAACTATAACCTTATTCCCTCGCAGGGGAATATGGACTAGATCCACAGAAAACTGCTCGTCAAACAACTACAGTGTACATCCTCGGTGAACCCTCTCAACCCTGACGGTCCTATCATCTTCTATCTCCATGTCAAGTGGGCAATCCAGCTCCCCCGGAGCCCCTACGAACCGCTTGTTGAGAGTCAGTGACACAAAAGATCGAGTAGCCCCCGAATCAAACAACACCAGGGCAGATATACCGTTCATAAGGAACGATCCTATAATGAAAGGCATAAACATAAGCAGTAATAAATATAAGTAAAGAGATAAGGAGAGAATACATATCCATCACAACATCGGGAGATGCACGTGCCTCCTCTGTAGTAAGCTGAAAAGCCCTGCTCCTCGACGTAGGCGCCTCTGACCGGCACTGATGGCCATCTGTAATCCTCAACGTAGCAGGAGCGGGTGCTGCCACCTGTCCAGTTGCTGCTAAACCCACACACTGGGCCTTTTTGTGGCCCCTCTTATTGCACTGAAAGCAAATCAGATCTGAAACTATTGTGGTGGTGGTAGTAGTAGTACAATCCCTGCTCATATGACCAGTCCGACCGCACTGGAAGCAGCGCGAACTGCCCGCCCCGCACACCCTCTCATGCATCTTGCCGAACTTACCACACCGGCTTTGACCCTACTGGCTCCTCGATCAGTGGTCTTATACCTTGGGATTTTTGCCCAAACTACCTTTCTGAACCTCATCTGGTTTCCTCTTCCTTTCCATCTCCAAATCCAGCTCCCTTTCCCGAGCCCTAACAATCATATCCTCTAGCGTCTTGTAGCTGGATCGACTGACAAACTAGAAGATATCACTCCGCAACATCTCATGATATCGGGCCTTTTTCATCTCCTTGTCCGCCATGTTCTGTGGAACGAGAAGGGCCCTCTCCCTAAACATAGAAGTGATCTCAGCCACAGTCTCCGTATTCTGTTGGAGTTCCTAGAACTCCCTCACAAGCTGTTGCACCTCAATCACAGGTGTAAACTTGGCCGAAAAATCACTCCAAGTCATCGCATCAATAGCGGCATCATCTCCAATAGCTCTACCAACATCGTCTCACCAATCTCGTGCTCTGTCCTTCAGAAGACAAGAGGCAAGTCGGACCTTGTCCCCTCGGGACATTGATTCGTACAGAAGGCATTGGCAGCATCAGCCAACCACCCGTTGCTAGCAATGGGGTCCCAAGCCCCATGATAGTCGGGAGCTCCACAACCTCTGAACTCCCTGAACGTCAGCATGCGCGACCCCATCATATCTGCCACCTCAGTGCGGAATGCACTTGGTCTCTCATCCAAAAGCTCCAAGATACCCTCCTTAATCATACTGAAGATCACATGAGTCTGGTCTAAAATGTTGTGCGTGACCTCAGATGAGATGAACTCTCCTGTCTGCTCGTCTAACTGCCCGACTCTAGAGCCCGAGCCTGATCCCTCACCAGCGCCTGAAGTGCCAATTGGTCTAGTGTGTAGCGTCACCATACTGAAAATACACCATAACAAACATCAGAATACTCATCATACATTGGGGGATCATACACACTACAAGTTCCCTGGATTCATCTCCGCCTACCTTGATTCGAGTATGGATCCTCTCCTTTCAGTAGTACGAGCCCATACTACCTTCCACATCTATCCGTACTTTCCTCAAGGACTGCCTTGACTCCACCTAGTCCCTTCTACTACTACTGTTGTTCTCATGCTAATCCCATCCTCGGCTTGCCCTAGGAAATAACCAACCCACTCTCTGCCATCACCTACATAAGAAGTCCCTGCTATCTCCCCCTAACTAGCTCGCGAATACCATTACATATCACTAAGACTAGATAATTCTTCAAATGAGAGGTTCTACCCTACAACGATTGGACTCAAACAAGAGTTGCAAAATAGAGCTAAACCTAACCTTCTGAAATTATTTAGTCCTCGCAATATGTAACTTAACATATCCGTTCACTAGTTAGTTAAAGATATCTAGAACTCCTCAAAAGCACAAAGCAATCAACATTCGAGCATTGAGTACACATAATCAAGCATATCCTAATCAGGCCATTATATCACTGACTAATCTGCACTAGCATGCAGTTCATAAAGCTTATATACATATAACAGTCACATAAGGCATTCTTCCTAGATCTTTAGTCCTAATCTAGCATGTAGTTCTCATAAACATATCATAACATAAACTTGTATGGGTAATTTAGGAGTACTTAGTAGAGCTCGGCTGATTGCATGCACCACACCCTTTTCTTTTTCCAAAATTCCTTTCTCTTTTCAAAATTATTTTCTCTTTTAAAAGTTCTTTTTATAAAAATGATTTTTCTTTTGAAAATTTTTATACCAAGTCCTCAGTTTGAGTCCTGACACACCCGAGAGTGTGCCCGAATCCATCAAAACAAGGCTCTGATACCAACTTGAAACATCCCAAAAAAAAACAGTCCAAAAATTTCATTTTAATTTATAACTAAAACTATAGTAATCCAAATCATCTCATAAAAACATAAGTGATAATATTTCAAAACATCATGTCAAAATATTGTATCAAAGATCACATGTCTAAATATCAGAGTAAATCATCCCAGGCTAAATGTTGTGGTGTGTGCGATGCATTTATCCCGAGCTCTTCCCCTTACTAGCGGAAGTACCTGAAACCAATACTAAAAACTGTAAGCACGAAGCTTAGTAAGTCTCCCCAAACTACCATATACCTTACACATAAACACATATAACATACATCGGGCCCCGCCCTGCTACATCGGGTACTGCACAACATCGGCCTTATCCGGCATCGGGCCCTACCCGACATCGACCCTCCCATATCAGATTGGATCCGGCATCAGGCCCCACTCGGCATCGAGCAAAGCTCAACATACATATGAGCATGACTACTAATACACATAACATGGGCATACTCACCTGATTATAGACACATAAGCATTCCTCGGGCCCCGCCCAACATCGGACCGAAATCCGTAAGCATACAAACATTCCTCGGGAACCCCCCCAACATCGGACCGTAGTCCGAAAACATACAAATACAAACACATGCAAGAATCACAAAGACATCAAGCATACTAACATTCTTCGGGTACCTCCCCGACATCGGGTCGAAACCCGGAAAAAAAACATATAAACCTACATCAGGCCGCTCCCGACATCCGACCTTAGTCCGGAACATAGTAACATACATAAACGGGCCGACCTTGGTACATTGGACCCGTTCCTACAGGAGAAAACTCACCTCGTAAGCTAACTGTGAAATCTCGTGTGAGAAATCTTTGACGGCTGCTCCAACGACTACCCTGCTATCATTATCACAATAACACTTAGTCAAAATCTGATAATCCTTCTTAGGGTAAAATGACCATTTTACCCCTGGTCAAAGTCAACATTTTGGTCAAAGTCAACATTCTGGGTTGACTCAACTCAATGAGTTGACCCATCAAATCGCCAAGTTCTATAAATGAAAAACCCTAAAATCGCGATCCAACTCGTCGAGTCATTGCCTTGACTCGCCGAGTTCCATGGCTAGTCATAGTCACGATTATGGTTTCGTGATTTAGAGTTTGGGACTTGGAGGCTGGAAATGAGGCCAGTAAGTGGGGATTAGGATGCTTAAATAGGGTGCAAAACCCCGAAATTAGGGTTTCATCCTGGCAGCCCTACTTGTCGAGTCAAGGCTCTCAACTCGTCGACTAGGTAACTTAAAACCCCACGTCAATTCTTGTTTCTACTAGACGAGTTTGGGGCTCCCAACTCATCCAGTTGGTCTACAAAAGTGAATAAATTATAATTAAATGTGTACCAGGAACCAGGCATTACAAGAAGGCTCAGATAATCCTTCGAGTAGAAGATTCAACCCAGCAATGGTCAGACTCAAACGAGAGATGCGCCAGGGTCAAATCAATTACGCTGATATTATTTAATCTAAACTGCAAATGATTTAGCATTTCCTGAACAACATGCTACTTTACACACCCGAATCCCAAATTACTAATACTGCTCAAAACATCATGCTACCTCCTAGCTGCTTTTCGAAAGCAGCCGAGACCTCCCTGGTCCCAACTTTTCTGCCAACTATTTGAAATACCGGATTCTTGTCCGGTTGCTGAGCCAAAAGACACCCACACAGTCGCCCCATGCAACTTCTGAAAGAAAACCTCCACTGGCAATAATTACCTGAACCATATCGTCACCAAACCCAATGCTAAACTGAATGCTACAAGACCTACTGTAGTCTTACATCCTACCCGGTCTCCCACGAACTACCATTGCTTGATTCCAAACATGATGTGGCCCTCCCACAGCCTTGCGAATAGACCCACCCTAGCCTAAACCATCTGAAGAATTCGTAAGAAAGTGATAGATTTGCCACAATCTCACCACTACACAGGTATTGGTGAATGCTATGGGCTACCCCTCAGTCTTACAACACTTCACTTTGCCACAAATGTCGCCCATGGTCTTACGGCTAATCTATCATTCCGAACACATCTAAAGTCGAGCATACATTCAATCAAACACCCTTGCTGAACTCAAGTCATGACTGGAACCCCAACCTGGGTCCACTCAGATATGCTATTTGGAACCAAGAAGGCGCGAACCAAATGTTGGGAAGTTTCCCGAACTCCCAACTCACACAATCCTGAATATAGACCGTCACTTGGTCCATCTCCTTCCCCTGACGAGGATGCGAAACTCATCCTAGTTTCACTCCTGATTCTATTCCTGAATACCTAAACGGTTCTCCCTCACTTTGATTCGACCCAGCTCTTACAACACACAAGATTTGAAGGATTCCCAATCTCTCTTACCCTCCAATAATCGAACTGCTGACAACCTGTGCTTACCAATGCTAGTGACCCATTACTAGCCACACCCAAATCACCACATAACCCTTTAAGTGCAAATGACCACTTCTCGAATCCCAACAAAACTGATAACCCCAGATGCTTTAAAATGATACCACGCTCAAATCTTGAAGTCCAAAGAACAGATGATCAGACCAAAACGTCAACACTAGACCACTTCCCTTGGCACCCCCAAAAGCCAACCAACCACAATTGCTAAAACCATCGAATCCTGACGATACTGGAGAACTAGCCCGTTGAATCCTGGCCAATAACCTTCCACACAATGCCGCTAAGCCGATATCGATCGAGAACCAGAATAAAAACCGAACACTTGGGACCCGCTATAAGAGAAACAACCTCTCACTAAACCATTAATGATTCATGGCATGGAAATGCCATATAACAATTCTTGAAATATAACCCAAACATAAACAGAGAATTAAACCAAATATACACTTACCCAAACCGATGCAAGATTCCAAACAACATAAATACTGATAAAAACTGCGAAGAAAGCAAAATATAACATACCCACAATGTTGCCTGTTGGAGTCCTAACCTCCCATGTCTGACACTGCAATGCCTGGCTCCTCTGTGCTGGGGCTCTTGCCCTACCCTCTCGTCTATTGGTGATCCTCAAAGTAGCCAGGGCAGGCGCGCTCATTGCTCCTCCCCTCAATATCAGATAGTCGGCCTTCTTGTGGCCCACCTGGTCATAGTGAAAATATAATGGGCTCTCCCCCTGAGGAAAATCCTTGCTGACGTGACCAACCCTACCACACTTGTAGCATCCCATACCCACAGAACGAAAAACACCATCGTGTAGTTTCCCTTACGTGCTGCATTGACTCCGGCCCTGCTGGCCCCTCAAATGTTGATCAGAAGTATTGGGTATCTTCTCGGGATCCTCCACTATATGCACCTGATCTGGTCCCCTCTTCCCAAGGTGCTCTAAATTGATCTCCCGATCTCGAGCTCTAGAAATCATATCATTCAGGGTCTTGCACCCTGAAATGCTAAAAAACTCCCTGATATCATCCTGAATCATATCATGACACCTCAACTTCTTCATTTCCTCATTTGTGCCTACTGTGGAACCAATAAAGCCCTCTCCCGGAACTTGGCAGTGATCTCTACCACAGCCTCAGTAGTCTGGCAGAGATCCAGAAACTCTCACGCCAACTACTGCACCTCAATCACCGGTGCAAACTCAGCTCAGAACCTGGTCGAGAAGTCATCCCATGACATAGCATCAACAACATCATTACCCATCTCACTATCAACCTCTTCCCACCAATCCCAAGCCCTGTCCTTTAATAGGTAGGAAGCATATCTGACCTTTGCCTCCTCGGGGCAGAAACTCGTCCTTAACGCGTTAGCCATATCTGCTAACCACCTCCTACTGGTAATGGGGTCCTTCTCCCCATGGAATGTAGGAGCTCCGCACGGATGGAACTCACAGAAAGAAAGAGTGTGAGCTCCGATGATAGCCATAACCTCCGCAGAGAATGCACCCAGGCGCTCATCCAAGATCTCCAATATCCCTTCCTTGACCGAACAAGGAGTTTACTCAAAAATAATGTGATTAATATCTGATGAGATGAACTCTCGCACCTGCTCGCTAATCAACTCATTACCTACACCTAATCCGAAACCTGAACCAGAACCAGAACCACCTCCCTGAGTGCTTATCTCCAAACTAAAATACAACATGCTATAGATCAAAACATACCCAAAAATCCTCCTTCCCCAAGCTTCTTTGATTCTCCATGACTCTCCTTGATTCAAGTATGGATCATGTGCTTTTAGTAGTACGGGCCCAATACTACCTTCCACACCTATCCATACCTTCCACAAGGATCATCTTGAATCCTCCAAGTCACCTTCTCAAACCAAATTCACCCAAAACTCACTAAACCGCACCACAAACCCACTGAAACATATCCTAGGCTCTCCTAGGTTCCCTACCGCACCCAACCCTCAGCTACTGAAGGAATCCCACCAATGTCAACTAGCTTCCTCTTGAATATAGTTACATGAAACATAGATAAGATAATACTTCAGGTAAAAGACTTAACCCTAGAACGATTGGATTTAAACAAGAGTTGCGTAATAGGGTCAAATCCATCACTCTATGATTATTTAACATGTGCCACATGTGACTTAGAATATTCACTTAGCAGTTAATTCACATCACTAAAAGTCCCACAAAGCACAAAGCAAGCAACATTCAGGCAATGGAAAATCTAATCAACATACACTACTCAAGCCATTCTATCCACTTATTTGGAATCCATACTAGCATGGAATTCTAAAGCTCATACAATCAGCCAAATAAAGGCATCTATCCTATCATATAATACTAAGTAGACCGTTAGCCCTAATCTAGCATGCAATTCTCATATTCATATCAAATATAGTAATACATATTTATTGATATTCTGGGAACCACTTGCTTGAGCTCGGCCGATTGCATGCATCACACCCTTTTCTTCAATTAAAATTTCTTTTAAATGTTTATTTTATAAAAATTTTCACCAAACCCTTGGTTTGATTTCAGGCATGGACAAGAGTATGCCCGAATCCCTCAAACCAAGGCTTTGATACCAACTTGTAACATTCTGAAAATTAAGGGTAAAAATTTCATTTTTAATATATATAATCAAAAATTCATTTATCCTTACTCAAACATTTAATGTATTCCATAGTAAAACAATTATCAGAGTAAAATCCCAAAATCACAAATTGCAGAAAAACACGGGTGTATGCATTGCGATCAAGCAGGGCCCTTCCCTTTCGAACCGGAAGTACCAGAATACATAACCTACAAACTGTAAGCACAAAACTCAGTGAGTTATCCAAATACCACATACCGTACATATCCAACAATCAATAAAAGTGTTATGTGCCAACTATAGTCTAGCCATTATGCCACGAGTCGTATCATGGTCTTCCTTGCCAGGCCGAGGGCCAAAACCGTGGGTCTTACAGACAAGTTCTAGGAGCCACCTCCTGGTCTGTCATGCAAGCATCACAAATACAACTAGTATACAATCCATAACTACTTAACTAATTAACTGCCAGAGTTCAGACTCTGAGTTTCAAGTGAGCACAATAGAAGTATGTCTTAAATGTAAAACATGTGTAAAAAACAAATGATTTCTTCTAAACAAAATAGTGAGCAGATGTTGAATAATAGACGAAACATGTGTCAAATGAAACTGTAAAAAACAAAAACTTTACTTTAAATATGTAATACATGATCTGATTATAATTTATAACAAAACTCCAAAATTAGCAACTTTCTTTAATTTATTAGCAACGTCACACAAATAACCATTGTATCCTTGGCAACATTACAGCATCAAAACCTTTTAAATTTAAAAACCATGCACCATTTTGTAACATCCGGATTCCCAGGTATATTATTTTATTTAATTATTTTGGAGTTTGTGGAGGAACTCGGCGAGTTGGAGCCAAGACACGCCGAGTAGGGTCGCGGATGTTCATCCGGGTTCACGTCCGAACTCGGCGAGTCCATTCATTGACTCGGCGAGTCCATGCTGTTTAATGAAACCCTAATCCCCCGGGTTTGGAGCCTATTTAAAGGAACTTATAGCCTCCCATTGCGGCTACCAGTCCCTTGAGAGAACCCTAAGTGAGCCAAATCGTTGTGAGGAAGAAGAAGTCACTTTTGATCCTTGTACCTTTGGTTTAGCAAGAAGGAGGTGACCAAGAGCAAAGAGGAGGTGCGATTCTAGCAGTTCCAGAGTTTAGAGACTTCATTTTGAGGTAATAGTTCGAACCTCCTTCAGTTTTGGTGTTGATCATTAGAGTTAGGGTTTTCTAACCCCTTTGGAGAGTGATTATGTGGAGCAAATGGTCCCTCTTTGAATTTGTGCCTTGGATCTGGACTCAAAGAGGTCCAGAGACCTTAAGCCTTGGAGCTTTATGGATCAATTTGGGGTTATTGGACTTAGGTTGCCATTTTTGGGACTAAATCTCCTTTTGATGCCTTGTTGTTGTTATACAAGCATCAAGTTTCGGACTTTACGTGACATTCATGCTTGGGGAGGCCAGATCTATGGTTTAAGGAAACAGATCTGACCTCAAGAGGTCAGTAGAGTTTGTGCATGGCATGAACTCGCCGAGTTGTTCTTGAGACTCGACGAGTAGGGTTAGGGTTTCACGTAAATTGCTCAATGACTAGACTTGCCGAGTTGGGGGATAACTCAGTGAGTCAGAAGGGGGTTAGAGGAGTGGAGTTCAAGACGGTACTCGCCGAGTTGTTCTTGAGACTCGGCGAGTTGAGTCGGGGTGGCCCCGCGATTCATTCCTGGTATGACTCGTCGAGCATAGGGAGGGACTCGACGTTCCAAGTGGGACAAAGTGTTAGAGAGCATGTGTGAACTCGCCGAGTCACCAGAGTGCACTCGGTGAGTAGGGTCAAAGTGTGACCATTGACTTTTGTTGACTTTTAGGGTTTGGTCAACAATGGAGTACTTGTGTCAAGAGGGGGTAAAATAGTCTTTTACGCTTCTGAGGGTGCCAATGGCAGGTGGAGTCTAGTCTCGAGAGTTATATTTATAAGAGTATTTACTTTATGTGAATAGGCGGAGGCTAGGCAATATTTCTACCGAGTAAGAGATTTTCCGAGACGCCTGAGGTGAGTCTTCTCACTATACTTTACCTAGTGTGGTAACAGAGTTGTGTGACAGAGTATTCTAGAGCTATATGCCAGTGTGTTTGTATGATACTACGTGTTATGATTTATTGCGATATGTGATTGCATGATTCAGAGTTTACAGAGTTAGGACGAGTGGGTTCACAGAGTTATGGGACCAAGAGGGTCCCACAGAGATATTCGACCAGAGGGTCAACAGAGTTACAGCCTTGAGTGGCTGATATGTGTTTATGTGGTATTTTGGGGAACTCACTAAGCTTATGCTTACATTGTTACGTGTTATGTGTTTCAGGTACCAGTGATGACCGCGGGAAGGCGCCAGCTTGATTCGTACACACACATGGGATTTTATGTATTTCGATCTTGTGAGATGTTTTGTGAAACAAAGACATGATAATAGGACATTTTATGAATGAATGAGTTTGTAAAAATGTGTTTGAAAATGCGAAAATTTGTTTTAAATTTTTACGGTGTAACAAGTTGGTATCAGAGCCTTGGTTTGAGGGATTCGGGTGCACCTTCGGGCGTATCTGAACTCAAACTGAGGATTTGAGGAAATTTCGATAATAAAATAAGTTTTCAAAAGAAGAACGTTCGAGACAAACAGAGCAGAGTCGTGTGTACGAACAACCAGCGCTCGAACGGTGATTTCCCAAAATACCATTACAATAAGTGTTATGAGATATGATATGATATGTTATCTGATGAGCTATTCTATGCATCCTAGAGTAGACTAGGTATTCTTATTAGGACTAGAGTGGCCTGATATGTGATGCCTGAGTCTAGAAGTCTCGCTGCTAGGGATACTTCAGAATGTTTAGGTAGCAACAATTAGATTATGAGAGATCTGCTAGCGAGTATCATATGATTAGATAGAATAGAGTACTTGGGATTTGGGACTCTGGGAGGAGGACTTGGGGTGAATGTTGATGCCGTGTGAACGGTAGTATTGGGCGAGTCCCTGATGAGGAGGACACCGGGTCAGTGCACAACTCAAGTAAGAATCCTTGGAGTACCAAGGGACAAGTAGGGTGGTGTATTCGAGTGTGAGCATACTTGAGCGAGTCCCTATATTTATTCTTGTGTTGTATTTCAGAGAGAGGGAGATCATGGTTGGGATGCGCCACACACCAGGGGGCTGCGGTACGAGTGATGAGGAGATCCGTAGGATCATTCAGGAGGAGGTGGTTGCGGCCATCAGGGCAGAGATACCAGAGATGTTCGGGTCTATCAAGACCACGCTGATAGAGACATTTGATGAGAAGTACGCTGCTCTTTCTGAGGCTGCTATTGCTGCGGCCACTGCAGCTATAGCTGCGACTAGGCCGCAGGGTGGTTATGTGTTCCTGTACCGAGAGTTCAGAAACACAAAACCATCAGAGTTTGACGGGACCCAGGATCCGATTGCGGCGATGAGGTGTATTTCAGACATAGAGGGGTGTTTCTTTACTTGCTCATCTCTAGAGCATTTGAGAGTTCGGTTCGCCCTGAACCAGCTTCGCTTGGGAGCGAAGGATTGGTGGAAGTTTGTGACGACACACTATACGCCTGCTGAGCATGCTGCAGTGACTTGGGAGAGGTTCACTTCTATGTTCCGAGATGAGTACATTCCCCAGGTGGAGAGGGAGCGTTTGGCCCAGGAGTTTCTGACCCTCAAGCAGGGTACTAAATCTGTTACAGTGAGCGGGCAATGTTTTGCCCAGAGCATGTGTCCTCTGAGCAGGCACGTATGAGACGATATCTGAGCATTTTGAGGAGGGACATACGAGAGTTCGTGGCGAACTCGACGAACAAAACATTTGCCGAGCTTCAGGAAAATTCCCGGAAGAGGGAGATGGAGCTGGAGACCCAGGCTAGGGAAGAGGCTGAGTCTTAGGGGAGGGATCGGCGACCGGTGCAGTCTCAGACGGTAGCCAAGCGGGCCAAGCCCGCTGATTCGAGGCCAAGGAGTCAGAGGGGCCACACTTGTGGCAAGTGCGGCAAGAGCCACGATGGGGTGTGCAGAGTAGGGTCTTGCTACAAATGTGGCAAGGAGGGGCATATGGCCAAGGATTGCCCCAAGGGGTTTGCAGTATGTTTTCACTGCAACCAGACCGGACACCGGAAGGCAGAGTGTCCACAGCTGCGGGGATCAGCACAGGGAGCATCTCAGGGATCTGCCCCTGCTGCTATCAGAGCTACTGAGAGCAGTCCAGTGAAGGCCAAGGCACCGAAGGCACGAGGGAGAGCCTTTCAGTTGACCGTGGAGGAGGTCCGCGCAGCGTCCGATGTCGTGGCTGGTATGTATTCCTTCGTGTATTTATTTTGATGTTGATATATTGTGATTATATTATGTTATGATTAGGTACTTTTCTTGTGAGTTCTGTACCTTCCTTGGTGTTATTTGACTCGGGTGCGAGTCGGTCTTTTGTATCTTTGGCTTTTAGTCAGCACATCAGTGTTAGTCGCGAGGCGTTGAGTCGACCTCTGAGAGTTTCCATAGCTGACGAGAGGGCGGTGTATGCCACAGAGGTGATCCGAGGGTGTGTACTTGATATTTTCGGTGTTGAATTCCCGATTGATTTAGTTCCTATTGCGATGGGGGATGTTTGTGTCATCGTGGGCATGGACTGGTTGAGCAGATTCGGAGTGGTTATCAACTGCGAGCGACAGCTGGTGACCATACGAGACCCTAGTGGGGGAGTTCTTACGGTGTACGGCGAGGGTACACGTTCTGGTCAGCATTTTGTTCGGCCGCTAGGGCGAGACGGTGTATACAGCAGGGCTGTAGGGGCTTTGTAGCGTATGTGATGGATACGAGGGTTGACTCAGAGAGACCGAGGTCAGTTGATGAGGTTCCGATAGTGCGTGAGTTCCCGGGAGTATTTCCGGAGGAGTTTCCGGGTGTGCCTTCCGGAGGCAGGTGGAGTTCAGTATCGATTTGGTTCCAGGGTCGCGCCTATCACCAAGGTGCCCTATCGCCTTGTGCCTCCAGAGATGCAAGAGTTATCCTCGCAACTTCAGGAGTTGCTGGGGAAGGGGTTTATTCGGCCGAGCAGCTCACCGTGGGGAGCGCCTATCCTTTTTGTCAAGAAAAAGGATGGTTCACACCGGATGTGGATTGATAACCGGGAGTTGAACAAGCTGGCAGTCAAGAACCGTTACCCGTTGTCGAGGAGTGACGACTTGTTCGATCAGTGGCAGGGAGCATCTTGGTTCTCCAAGATCGATTTGAGGTCTGGGTATCATCAGGTGAGGGTGTGAGATGAGGACATCCAGAAGACAGCGTTTAGGACTCGTTATGGGCATTACGAGTTTGTGGTGATGCCTTTCGGACTCACCAATGCACCGGCGGTGTTCATGGATCTCTTGAACAGAGTGTGCAGGCCGATGTTGGATCGCTCGGTGATCGTGTTCATCGATGATATTTTGGTGTATTCAAGATCCAGAGAGCAGCATGAGAAGCATTTGAGGGAGATCCTCGGAGTTCTGAGATCGGAGAGGCTTTATGCCAAATTCTCCAAGTGTGATTTCTTGTTGCGAGAGGTCCAGTTCCTAGGGTACCTCGTTAACCAGAAAGGGATATTGGTCGACCCGGCCAAGATTGAGGTAGTGATGAGTTGGGAGGTGCCGAGGTCACCCACCGAGATCAGGAGTTTCTTATGGCTGGAAGGCTATTATCGGAGATTTATCAGCGATTTCTCCAAGATCGCCGTGCCACTCACCAGGTTGACCCGGAAGGGTGTTGCTTTTTCATGGGGCCCAGAGCAGCAGGCCTCCTTCGAGACACTTTGCCAGAGACTGTGCGAAGCCCCAGTTTTAGTCCTTCCGGAGGGGGTGGAGGACTTTGTGGTGTATTGTGATGCGTCGATATTAGGGTTGGGAGCAGTACTGATGTAGAGAGGGCATGTGATAGCATACGCATCGAGGCAGTTGAAGTCTCATGAGACGAGGTATCCCACCCACGATCTAGAGTTGGGGGCAGTGGTGTTCGCCCTCAAGATCTGGCGTCAATATATGTATGAGGTTCGGTGTACCATATACACGGACCACAAGAGCTTGAAGTACTTGATGGATCAGACCAACCTGAATATGCGACAGAGGAGATGGTTGGATGTGGTAAAGGATTTTGACTGCGAGATCCTGTACCACCCGGGTAAGGCTAATGTTGTAGACGATGCACTGAGCCGAAGGGCGGAGAGCGCCCCGATGCGAGTTATTCGTTTGAGGTTGACAGTGATGACTCCAGTGTTGGACACCATTTGTGGGGCCCAGACTGAGGCCGTGAGATCAGAAAACCAGAAGAGAGAACGAGTTGTCAATTTGGTATCAGAGTTTGTTACCGATAGCCGGGGGATTATGACATTCCAGGGTTGTATCTGGGTACCGTTTGTGGGCGGGACGCATACCATTTTGATGGAAGAGGCTCATCGATCGAAGTTCTCGATCCATCCTGGGGCCACTAAGATGTATTTGGACCTAAAGAGAGAGTATTGGTAGCCCTGTATGAAGAGGGATGTTGCGTGGTTTGTTGAGAGGTGCTTAACCTGTCTTAAGTTTAAGGCCGAGCACCAGAGACCGCATGGTAAGTTGCAGCCATTGGAGGTTCCCGAGTGGAAGTGGGAACAGATTACCATGGATTTTATCACCAAATTGTCGAGGACTACTAGGGGAGTCGATGCAATTTGGGTGATTGTGGACAGGTTGATGAAGAGTGCTCACTTCATTGCTATCAGTGAGAGCTCTTCCGCTGAGAGGTTGGCAAAGTTGTACGTGAGAGAGGTGGTATCGCGGCATGGAGTACCGATCTCGATCTTCTCAGATCGAGATGTGCGTTTCACTTTTAGATTCTGGAAGAAATTTCACGAGGAATTGGGTACGAGGCTGCATTTTAGTACTGCATACCACCCACAGACTGACGGGCAGAGGGAGCGGACGATTCAGACACTCGAGGACATGCTTCGAGCATGTGTATTGGACTTCGGAGGGAGTTGGGACACGTACCTACCTTTGGCAGAATTTTCCTACAACAACAGCCATCATTCGAGCATCAGTATGCCACCTTTTGAGCTGTTGTATGGGAGGAGGTGTCGGACTCCCATCTGTTGGGGAGAGGTAGGGCAACGTCTGATGGGTAGTACGGAGATAGTACTTCAGACGACGGAGCAGATTCAGCAGGTCAGACAGAGGTTGTTGACCGCTCAGAGTCGCCAGAAGAGTTATGCGGATAGGCGTCGGTCCGAGCTTGAGTTTCAGGTCGGAGATAGATCGCAAGGGTGGGCAGGGTAGCATATCGTTTGGAGCTACCTGAGGAGTTGGGGCAGATTCATGACACTTTCCATGTGTCGCGGTTGCGGAAATGTATAGCCGATGAGTCGGCAGTGGTGTCATTAGAGGATATTTAGGTGGATGCGAGCCTGAATTATGCTGAGAGACCGATGGCGATTAGGGATCGGAAGATCAAGGTTTTGAGGAACAAGGAAGTGCCTCTGGTTTTGGTTAAATGGCAACATCGGAAGGGGTCCGAGATGACTTGGGAGTCAGAGTCGGAGATGCGTGAGCAGCATCCAGAGTTGTTTCCAGAATGAGACTTCGAGGGCGAAGTCTGATTCAAGTGGGGGAGAATTGTAACATCCGGATTCCCAGGTATATTATTTTATTTAATTATTTTGGAGTTTGTGGAGGAACTCGGCGAGTTGGAGCCAAGACTTGCCGAGTAGGGTCGCGGATGTTCATCCGGGTTCACGTCCGGACTCGGCGCGTCCATTCATGGACTTGGCGAGTCCACGCTGTTTAATGAAACCCTAATCCCCCGGGTTTGGAGCCTATTTAAGGGCACTTATAGCCTCCCATTGCGGATACCAGTACCTTGAGAGAACCCTAAGTGAGCCAAATCGTTGTGAGGAAGAAGAAGTCACTTTTGATCCTTGTACCTTTGGTTTAGCAAGAAGGAGGTCACCAAGAGCAAAGAGGAGGTGCGATTCTAGCAGTTCCAGAGTTTAGAGACTTCATTTTGAGGTAATAGTTCGAACCTCCTTCAGTTTTGGTGTTGATCATTAGAGTTAGGGTTTTCTAACCCCTTTGGAGAGTGATTATGTGGAGCAAATGGTCCCTCTTCGAGTTTGTGCCTTGGATCTGGACTCAAAGAGGTCCAGAGACCTTAACCCTTGGAGCTTTATGGATCAATTTGTGGTTATTGGACTTAGGTTGCCATTTTTGGGACTAAATCTCCTTTTGATGCCTTGTTGTTGTTATACAAGCATCAAGTTTCGGACTTTACGTGACATTCATGCTTGGGGAGGCCAGATCTATGGTTTAGGGAAACAGATCTGACCTCAGGAGGTCAGTAGAGTTTGTGCATGGCATGAACTCGCCGATTTGTTCTTGAGACTCGGCGAGTAGGGTTAGGGTTTCACGTAAATTGCTCAGTGAGTAGACTTGCCGAGTTGGGGGATGACTCAGTGAGTCAAAAGGGGGTTAAAGGAGTGGAGTTCAAGGCGGTACTCGCCGAGTTGTTTTGGAGACTCGGCGAGTTGAGTCGGGGTGGCCCCGCGATTCATGCCTGGTATGACTCGTCGAGCATAGGGAGGGACTCGGCGTTCCAAGCGGGACAAAGTGTTAGAGAACATGTGTGAACTTGTCGAGTCACCAGAGTGCACTCGGTGAGTAGGGTCAAAGTGTGACCATTGACTTTTGTTGACTTTTAGGGTTTGGTCAACAATGGAGTACTTGATTCAAGAGGGGGTAAAATAGTCTTTTACGCTTCTGAGGGTGCCAATGGCAGGTGGAGTCTAGTCTCGAGAGTTATATTTATAAGAGTATTTACTTTATGTGAATAGGCGGAGGCTAGGCAATATTTCTACCGAGTAAGAGATTTTCCGAGACGCCTGAGGTGAGTCTTCTCACTATACTTTACCTAGTGTGGTAACAGAGTTGTGTGACAGAGTATTCTAGAGCTATATGCCAGTGTGTTTGTATGATACTACGTGTTGTGATTTATTGCGATATGTGATTGCATGATTCAGAGTTTACAGAGTTAGGACGAGTGGGTTCACAGAGTTATGGGACCAAGAGGGTCCCACAGAGATATTCGACCAGAGGGTCAACAGAGTTACAGCCTTGAGTGGCTGATATGTGTTTATGTGATATTTTGGGGAACTCACTAAGCTTATGCTTACAGTGTTACGTGTTATGTGTTTCAGGTACCAGTGATGACCGCGGGAAGGCGCCGGCTTGATTCGTACACACACATGAGATTTTGTGTATTTCGATCTTAGGAGATGTTTTGTGAAACAAAGACATGATACTATGACATTTTATGAATGAATGAGTTTTTAAAAATGTGTTTGAAAATGCGAAAAATTGTTTTAAATTTTTACGGTGTTACACATTTGATCACATATAACACACATGACCGTTTTTTGCATCCACCCATGACACATGGATGTTTCCTTTTTTCAACTTCTTAAATGAAACCTATAGCCTTCATGAAATAACAATGTAGTTCCATTGATTTGCTTATTATAACATCCTACTTTTATATAATCTTGATACAAATGTCGAAAATACTCCTTAGGTAGAGAGATGATTATCATATCTTATAAAAACACAAATCCATCGGCATGTGAATAAAAAATGGTAAAATTGGTCAAGCTTTGCAAAAAAAATGTAGATGGTTTCACAAGATCATTCGAGATTGTCATGATTGTTCCTATGAAACAAAATAAATTTAAAAAAAATCAAAATTAGTAAAATTATTAAGAGAATAAATAGTACAAGACTTGAAGTGAAATCTCTTTAATCATTGTTAAGGATTGCAATAATCAGAATCGTGAAGGGAAAAAAAAATCAAACTTCCATATCATTGCGATAGACATGAATCCAAACCACAAAAAAATTGTGTCATAACTTAATACATATATAATTAAATTTGGTATTATAATTATGTAATGTTATGTAATGTTTCAATCAGATGTAACTAATAAGTAACTTACCATAATGTGAATGATGATAGGCACATGATAGATTTGGAAAATGAAAAGGAAGATATGTTAGCATTTTTTCAAGGACTAATATTGATAATTGGAGGGGAATAGAGGGACTAACAGTGTAATTCTTCATTCTTTGGAAAATTGCTTGACTGGTGATCACTACACTGATGACAATACTGATTTTGGGCTCGGTAAGCACAATATCAGAAGCACCTCTTGCAGCATTTATAAAATCGACAACAACAATTTTGATGCCAACCTTTTTCAAAGCCATGGCATCATTCACACAATCTTCGGTCATTCCACATATATGCTTTCTTTCTTGTAACGTATTCACAAATTTTATACTTATATTCGGTAACATAAAAACTGTATCTTAGGGGTTGTTTGGTTCGTATATAATGTTTTTCAAATGAATGGAAGACGTGAAAGTAATCGGAATATCGAATTCCAAGTCCATCAAAATAAAAAGAAAAAAAAACAAATTGAGGAAAACTCGAGCAAATCCATTGGCTTTTTCAATCAACTCTTCAATGGGGAGTGCTGAAATAGTTGCATCCTTGTGGCCATCAATCAATGAAGAAGAAGAGCACATGTTTGTACCCATTCCAAGACGTCTACCAGTTCTTTAGCAATGGCAAGTTGATCACTGTAAGTTAATAATAATAAATTGATTTATATATATGATATAAGTTAAACAAATTTCATTGTTTAATAATAAGGAGATATGTGTGTAGTAATTACCAGTGATCATCTTGATGTTTACACCAGGATTAAGAGCTCTCTAAATAGTCTCAACACTGTCATGCCTTGGGGGGTCGAAAAGAGACAACAATCCAACAAATTACCATGGACCACTAACATTATATTTTGATTTTCAAGGACTTCTTGCAAATTTTTATCATACTTCCACCATTACCCTTTGTAAGTAATAATGCAAGAAATAACAATACAGTTTTGAAATGTTTTCTTATTCATTCATTATACTTTGAAATTTTGAAACCTTTAGCAAACACCTTGATTAAATTCTTATCCATAGATTGTTGTAAGAACTTTTTGGCAATGGCCGACTTGGTTGGTGCTGATGACAACATGTGCAACTTTTTCGAAAAAGTATGCACACTAGTGGCGATAACAACAACTTCGATTTCACTTGGTCTCTTATTGTTGATCATTTGACCAAACACCTTATGTGTGTAAATCAGCTTCAAGAACAAGATTTCATATTGTGTCCTTAGTCAAATTATTAACATTAAGAATGAATTTTCAAATATCAAGAACATATAACAATAAATTAATGTTGATGGCAAGTTATCTGAAAAAAGATGTAACAAATCGATTTCTTCCAACAAATAACCAAAAAATCGATTGAAAAAAACTCACAAAAAGTTAAATAAGAAATTGTATTTTTCCTTTGGCAATAAATTACACATTAGAAAACGAAACCAAAGAGAATACATGTGGAGTTACATTGACATATCTTGTAAGAAATTGTAGCAAATTGAGGAGAAGGATAGAATTTTAATTGAAAACACAACGAATAAAAAAGCAATTTCAAAAAGAGAAGATTGTTATGATTAACCAGAAAAAGAAAATGAATGGGGAAACATACCAAATTAACACCAATATAACTAATTATCATGAGAATCCCGATTATTTGGGAGTTGATTTCAAGGACTCTTATTATGAAAGTAATTTAATTGCAGAGCTCGAAATAAATGGGCATGAAGTATATAATTGATGAAAGACATTTAAGGAAATTCAAATTCAAAAATTGAGCGGGATATTTGGGATAGGGCGACGAAATTACACGTGGTATTTGAATACTCCTTTATTATTAGAGTAGGGGATTAGAATAAGGAGAGATTATAATAACTATTACAATTCTTTCATGCCTTCTAATAGACATCTATTTTAGTATAAGATTTACGATACTAACACTGTTTAATAACAATTTTATTAATTTAATATAAAACAATTTTTTTAATTTAATATAAAACAATTTTTTTAATTTAATATAAATTCATTATTTCGTTACGATAATAACATATATACATTTGTTTAAATGTAGTTAAATAATATAATTCCTAAACAAAGGCATTCAATTATTTATTTATCCATTGATGTGTAATAGAGTTGTCTAAGTCACGAAATTAAATTAACCCCACTTGGAAATTCACTGTTTGCAACTACGATATAACACAAAAAAAAGGGGCATTCCGAGAATTGAACTCGGGACCTCTCGCACCCAAAGCGAGAATCATACCACTAGACCAAATGCCCACATGTTTAATATCCAAACTTATTCATTAAAATACAACAGTTTTATTTCGTATATATACACAATCCACACCCATGTATACCTTCTACAACAACCTACTTCCATACCAATATGCAAACACAGCAACAACAAAAGCAGAAGTAGCACACAATACATACACCGGTTTCTTTAAACCACCTCCACAAACTGGCGGCGATAGTGGCGGTTTCCGGTTCACCTCCACCGCAAAACCCAACCCCGCCGTCTCAAGCTCACCCAAATCCGCCACCGCCGCTTTATCTCTAACAGCCTTAGCTATCGCCACATAATCATCATCTCCTCCACCTTCAAGAAAACATCCAACTAAACAACCATTACTCCGCCACAGAGCACCAAATTTAGTCTCATTAAAATCACCAAAATGAACCACTTCCCCAACATTATCACCGTAAAACCTCCAAGACAACGAGAACACTCGAGAATAAAAAAATGGCAAGTAGTCGAATCCCGGGGTGTTTTTTGGGTCCATTATTGCAGACACTGCATGCCTGGCGGTTCGCCTGGCGGCATCAACATGTTCAACCCTTCTGGAGTCGCCGTAAAATTTGACCGGAAAAGATGCCACGTCACCGACTGCGTAGACTGAGGGGTTGCTTGATTGTAACTGACTGTTTACTTTTATTCCTCCTTTTTCGAAAGTGAGTTGGCCCGTAAAAAGGTTTGTGTTGGGACGGGCGCCGATTCCTACGATAATTAAGTCGGCAGGAAGCTGGCGCCCGTCCTTTAGATTTGCTCCCGTGATCTGGGAGCAATTTTAATTGTTTAAATGAAAAATATGTTAAAACAATAATGATAAAAAAAATTTAACTAAAGAATTTAAAAGTCATCCAAAGAATATTGAAAATGTTTATGTGAAATGGTTTTTCTTCTAGCAATCTATAAGTGGTCAAGAGCATTATGTGAAGTAGCCTAAAAAAAAGGCAATCCTAAGTTGTTTTACTAGAAAAAAAATGAGAATTTTCAAGTATATATTAATTATTTATGAATTGAAATACACATTAGATAAAAGAAATTAGTGTGACACAATTGAATTTTCCCCAATAAGTTACCTTCCCTTCGGAGTTGAACACAAGTGATGACACGGATGTGCCTTTGATAAAATTGACCCCCTTCGACTTGTAAAAATCTTCATAATAACTCGCAATCTTGGGCGTAAATAATCTACTCACTATAGGAAAAAAAAAATACTAAATTAACCAAAAATAAAAAATACAAGAAACCAACATATGTCGATTTATTGTCTTCGATGACACAAACAAGTATATTATTATTGTGTTACCATAGTTTTTGTAATCATACTTAATACATTACTTATTTACAAAACTCAAGAAATTTTTTATAATTATTGAAAGTACTTACTGCAATATGGCCCTGGGAACACCATGGAAACATTGATCTTATTTATCACTAAAGAAGCAGCACATTCCATTCCAATGTAGCCACCTCCAATCACGATTGCATTTCCATTCCTACACTTTTGCATCACGTTCACAAGCTTTGTTGCATCGGCTAAATCGCGCAAATAACATACGTTTTCAGCTTCCGATCCATTTATACCAATTTCCTCAAGTTTCACAGCCTACACTCAATCCATGCAAAAAAAAAAATTAGTAAAATTGGTCACATAAGAGTGTAAACGAATAGAACTACGAGTCTCAGTTCATTAAAAGCATGACCCATCGAGGCTCGGTTTCAGATATCGAGCTTGTTTTCTAAATGTGTAATAATAATATTCCGAAAATAGTCTCAAACATTTCTACACAACCAGCCTAAAGAAAATTATACACAAGAATATATGTGGAAACTCTAAAATCGGAGAAAACCCACAACTGATAAAATTCACTATATCATAAATTGTTACAATCACATAAACTAATCTCTTAAACCAACCCCATATTACTACACCTACCAACTCCAAAGATTCAACTCCTTTGTACACTCTAAAACAATAAAGTAAAGAAAGAATTAAATTTCTTTCTTATTTTTCATTGGTTGGGTTGAGATTTTTTAGACTATTCTCCCAACAAATATATCAATCACAACTCTATGTGTTAGAGTAGGTTATATTACCCGAGAACCGGTTGCAATTATGAGAAATTCGTATGTAATGGTTTCTCCCATTGTTGTCAATAGTGTTTTACGCCTCACATTCGCAGACTCAACTCGGGTTCCCAGAATTAATTCAATTCCTGATGAACATTCAAAAAAAGATAACCATATTTTCGACATAATTTACCATAAAAACTGATCTAAATTTGTATATAATCAGGGTAACTATTACTCTATTAGAAAGAATTACCATGTTTTTTGTACCAGTTGGGTGTTAACCTTTCTTCATTAGCACCAACACAAGTATGAAAGCCAGGGAGACGTGCAGGAGCTTCATCAAAGAATCACAAAACTACACAAAATCAGAACTTTCCAAAAATAGCATCATATTTTATAATAGAGTCAACTCAAAGACCTTCTGGAAGTAGAAATCCTTTGCTAAGTGCAGGTCGCTCGTAAGGAGCAACCTGCAAAAAAAATGTCAAAGACATAGACAATAAGCAAAAGATCAAACACCTGGTGTGCATACTCGACATGATCGGGAATGCTTACTTTAGGAACTGAAATTATAAAATGATGAAGTAGAATGAAGCAAATTAATGAAGGAAAATTACAGGTTCGTCGGAGATGATACAGAGTTCACCATGAGAGAGACCTTTCTTCGTGAATTCGAGAGCTGCATAACCGGCGGCGACGCCTCCACCAATTATCACATAACGAAATGCTCTTCCCATTTCTTTGTCGACTGTGTATGACTAGAATTTGTTGGTGTGAGGAGGAGATATGGCGATGATGTTTAAAATTGAATATAGAAAAAGCGATTCGATTCGATTGTTCATTGAGGGTCCACAGCTTCATTGCTCTTTAATGGAAGGGAAGGAAAGTATTAAATTCTTATGCTTTTTCGGGCGCCAAGTTACACCCTTTGAATCTAGAAACTCGCAAGGAAAAGATCTTACACATTCTTGCAGATATAAACGGGGTAGAATCATCATACTTAATTAGTTTTACACGTTTAAATTTTAAACAAACGTATATTATTTCCGAACAAATTACGTCTTGTTTTTTAAAATTGAGAGTTTGCTAACTTTTTTTTTTTTTTTTTTTTTTTTTTTTTTTTTTTTTTTTTTGTGTGTGTGTGGGTATAATGACTTAAAAGGTTATATATTTTTTGATTTGTGTCCCTGAGGTTTTTATATATATTTATCACTTCAACTTTTTAAACTGCATACATTCAGTCTTTATGATCGGTTATTTCAGGTTAGCCGGAAAAAACAACTTAATGGAGTAATATATTTCTCATTTTATACATATTTAGTCCATATTATTTTTATATACATTTAGTCCTTAATATATATATTTTTTTGTTTCAAAATACGTTATTTTTGTTTTTGTACTCATTCAGTTAAACTTGGCAATTTGTGTATTCTTGTCATGAAAACGTGTCAGCCTCGAATTTGACACAATACAATTACACGATGAGAAATAAGCTTTATCTCAGTTTTTAAGATGTATTTTTGTCGTGTATTCGTGTCGTGTCGCGTCTCTCACATATTCGTGTATTCATGTCTTGAATTGTCAGGTCTACATTCAGTACTTATGAATGATTTCCTTAGGTTTTTCTCATGACGTCTTATGTTGGACAATCATTGATGAAGTGTTTGAGGCTGTTGATGCTTATGTCCATCACGATCTCGACTGCTTGGTTGCATAGGTCTTGTGGTTTGACTAAGGTCTTGTGTTCTGATCGTCATAACTTCTTTATACGATATTAGATTTTAACGATGTTTATATCTACGTGATCGTTTTTTTGAGTATACTACAACTTTCGTTAAGATTACTCTTGTTAAAATGTAATATATTTTTACTTATGATTTTATATAAAAAACATCCATATATACATTCATAAATAGTGTATGGATATAAAGATCGTACGAAGAAGTTATGACGTTCAGAATGACCTAAATGTTGGATTAGGTGTCTAAGCTCATAACTATAATTGATATGTACTTGATTTGATAGTAGCATGATTCTTTTGAGTTGCATTCACATTGGTGACTAGACAAGATGACTGTTGAGGAGAGAGGCTGATTTATTATTAAGAATAATAAATTAGGGCTTAAATATGATTTATTAATATATTGTAAGAATAATATATTAATTAGAAATTATATTATTAATTAGTATTTAATTAGAAATTAATTTGGAATTAACTTTGGGATTAAAAGAACTAATTAAAAGTGCAGGGGTTGCTTTGTACTTATTTGATAGTTGAGGAAGGGCCACCTTATTAAGGAAGGGTCGAAAATCCCTAGAAGGATCTAGGAATTTTCGTCTAAGGCTAAAGGGTAGGAGGTCCATGGACTTGCTTAGGCCCTAAGCTAAGGAATTAAGGTTTCCACCCTAAAACCCTAGCTAGCCTCAAGTATGAATAAGGCCCCTAGGCATTAGATTTTCGGCGAAACCTTCAAGAAACCCTAGGAGTGACGATTTCTAGAGAAAGCCACCCTCTTTCCTTTCTCTCATATTCACCCTTTCACCTAGTGTTTGTGAGCCATTATAGGTACTACAACTGTGGTACTTGTCACACCCCAAAACCAAGAACGGCGGAAACGTTCTGGGGCGGAGGACGTCATGTAAGGTAATCACAACACAGTAAATGTAAATAGGCAAACAACATCATCCATTGCATTAAATATATAAATTTAATACATGCGTGTTCTGTACAGTTTTAGACACCAAAAATATAACGTAAATCAAAATAATAAAATGATGAGTCTTGAGTACGCTCCATCATCTCAAAAGCTGGCATCGGTACCTGTCTACTGATGACCTGAGAATACAAGTTATTTTGAAAGAGTTTATCAGCATTAAGCTGGTGAGTTCATAAGTGTTTTAGTGTCAATGTTCATTGTCAAAAACGTTTGAACTTGTCCCAAAGTATAAGTTTGTAAAAATGTAAATACATGTTTAAAAGTATTTGCAAAAGTTTGAATCTCTCAGAAAATCCTATATTTTCTATAAAAGTAACCTTCTACCAAGGCTTAACAGTTTTGTAAACTCGTCTGTTGTAAAAGTGTGTGATTACCCAAGTATAACTATCATTTGATAAAATATAGTTTGTACATTAATGCTTAAGTGAGATTATCACCAAAATATGTAATGGGTAAATCATTGTAGTACTGTAGTTTTGTATAATAAGAACTACTGTTGTACTAATTACTACTACCTTAAACCGGATTTATATTAAGGTATAATGTGATAATTGCACCATACTATCGACTGATAACAACGACATAAAGAACGGTCGTAATAACGGAATGACGTTTGGCACCCGCAGACCTGCAGGTCCGGCTGTAGCTAGCAGCAAGGTGTAGGATAGTCAATCCAGTATAGATCTATACGCAAACTCAACGCTCTCCCTCCAAGAGAATTCTGGCTACAACTCGGGCCATGACATTTAAGGCATGCTCCGATACAGTGGATCACATTTGTTATCGTATTCTTGCATGTGTGATGAAATGTTTCTTGTTCTAGTATAGTTGTATATGTTCTCGTAGTATAGTTGTATATATTCCCTTCCTAGTATAGACTCATGAATGAACTGACTCATTGATCTAGCAGTTGTAATAGTATGATTCTGTGTTACCCCGATGGTAACTTGTTAACAGTGTGTTTAGTACGTATGATTATGGAAGTACTTTTATGTCTATATATGTATATTTGATATATAATTAATATGGAAACGACCTTCGGATGGTCACCCAAAATCCTATCAGACCACATCCAAATCGAGGAAAAGGAAACAAGGTGGATAGCCTTCCTAAGCCCTTTAAACATTATTTATACGTCTATACATATATGGGCATGCAATTTGTAATTTAAAAACATAAATAAGTGTTTATAAGACATTTGAAACATAAGTATATTTTATTAAAGAAAGATTAACTTGATGTCAATCTATAAAACAATTTGAAGGCGTAGATTTGATTAAAACAGTTTAAGTATAAGGAACATTTGCTTAAATCACAGTTGCAGTGTAAATTCGAATAGTAAATGGGTTTGGAAAACATTTAGAAGTAAAACAGTTTGATATATATAGTTTGAATAGTGATAAAACCACTGATTTCCCTAGTTATTAATCACATGTGATTGGAGCAATCATAAGTGATTGAAACAATAACTATAAGTATTTAACTTGTATTCCCCCCCTTTGAAAGCATATAAACGCATTTAGAATATTTAACAGGTTGATTAGGGGGTATGAAACTCACTTGATTGATTGAAGAAAGCGAGATGGAAAACCGGGCAGAGTCTCGTCTCAGAAAACGGATTTTTCTCGGGATTCTCGGGAATCTTGGGAGTAAAATCGACCCTCGGGACTTGAGCAAAAAGACCAGAGCTTCGGGTTATAACAGGCACGGAAAACGAGACAAAGTTGTGAGAGAGAGGAGAGAAATGAGCAACATTTTCGGAAAGCCTCGCATCCTAGTTATAGGAAGGCTGAACCGCCTCCGAACGCGGGGCGTACGCTCGTACGCAGCGCGTACGCGTACGTCATGCATGACCGAAGCCTCGACTGCCTCGGTTCGGATGGGACGGGTTGCTGGGTACGCGGGTCGGATGGGACGGCGGGTCGGATGGGACGTCGGGTCGGACGGGTCGGAGCTTCGGATGGGTCGGACGGGTTAGAACTCTTCGGATAGTGCGACGTGGACGATCCGAGACCCTCGATCTCAGTACGCGGGGCGTACGAAGGTACGCAGGGCGTACTTCGGTCCAATCCGATGACTCCCCTTCGGATATTACCGGGAATTTATAATTAAATTTTTATTTATTTTAAATAAACTTCAAAAATTCATATCTCTCTCATACGAACTCCGTTTTTGACGTTCTTTATATCCTCGCGAAGGTGAGACCATGATCTACGACTTTCGTTTAGATTCCGTTGGCAAATTCCGAAATTATTTTTATTATTTATTTATTAAAATGACGTGATTAAGGAATTTCTTCAAAAATTCATAACTTCCTCGTCCGAGGTCGGATTTGGACGTTCTTTTTATGTACGCAAACCTTGATATGATTTCTATTACTTTAATTAATCCGAATAAGATTTTAGGAAGGTTACATTTTGACCTAAATTTGATCGGTTTTACATTACATTGACTCAAAATATCGGGTTGCCACATCATCCCCCCGTTAGAAGGAATTTCGTCCCGAAATTAGAATTTTAAGCAAGCTAGAATTTACAAATAACTAAGCAAAAAGGTGAGGGTATTTCAGTTTCATCTGATCCTCACGTTCCCAAGTGAATTCCGGTCCTCGCTTGGCATTCCAGCGAACCTTCACGATAGGGATACGGCTTTGCTTTGTCTGCTTGACCTCACGGTCCATGATCTCTATAGGTTCTTCCACGAAGTTGAGGCTCTCGTTGATTTCGATCTCGTCGAGTGGGATTACGAGAGTCTCGTCGGATAGACACTTTTTCAAGTTAGATACGTGGAATGTAGAATGTACGTTACGAAGTGCGTCTGGTAGTTCGAGTTTGTAAGCTACGGGGCCGACTCTTGCAAGAATCTCGAAAGGCCCTATGTACCTCGGATTAAGCTTCCCACGCTTGCCGAAGCGTATCAAGCCCTTCCAGGGTGAGACTTTGAGGAGGACTCGGTCTCCCACCTGAAATTCCAAAGGTTTCCTTCGCTTATCAGCGTAGCTCTTCAGTCGGTCTCTGGAGGCTTTCAATCGTTCACGGATCTGAACGATTTTCTCTGTTGTTTCCCGAATGATCTCCGGACCGGTGAGAGTACTGTCAGAAGTTTGCCCCCTGGCTAATTGGGTATCACCCACCTCAGCCCAGCACAGAGGGGATCTGCACTTACGGCCGTAGAGAGCTTCAAATGGAGCAGCCTTGATGCTCGTGTGATAACTGTTATTATAGGAAAACTCGACAAGGGGTAAATGAGTATCCCATGCCTTCCCAAAGTCAATCACGCAGGCTCGCAACATATCTTCTAGAGTTTGGATGGTCCTCTCACTCTGTCCGTCGGTCTGAGGATGGTAGGCTGTGCTCATGTCCAGCCTCGTTCCTAGGGAATGTTGTAGTGATTGCCAAAATCTTGAGGTGAACCTACTATCTCTATCGGAGATAATGGACATAGGTACACCATGTAGCCGTACGATTTCCCTAATGTATGTTCTCGTAAGCTTCTCCATCTTGTCGGTTTCTTTGATGGGCAGGAAGTGTGCAGACTTGGTCAATCTATCAACGATGACCCATATGGTGTCAAGTCCACCCGTTGTCTTGGGCAACTTGGTTATGAAATCCATAGTGATCCGCTCCCACTTCCATTCCGGGATCTCTGGTTGCTGCAATAAACCAGAGGGCTTCTGGTACTCGACCTTAACCTTTGCGCAAGTAAGGCATTTACTTACGAAGGTAGCAATCTCTGCTTTCATATTAGGCCACCAGTATAGCTTCTTAAGATCCAGATACATCTTATCTGAACCTGGGTGGACGGAATACCGAGTGTTGTGCGCCTCGGTCATGACTAAGTCTCGGAAGCCACCATGTTTCGGTGTCCAGATCCGGTTCATGAAATATAAAGCTCCGTCACCCTTGGCTTCTAAATTCTTGTCCATTCCTCTCAGGGATTCACTTGACACATTTTCAGATTTCATGGCCTCAAGTTGAGCCGCCTGAATTTGCTTAGTCAGGTGTGAATGGATGGTTATCGATAATGACTTGACTTTGCGACCAGAATATTCCTTCCGACTTAGGGCGTCTGCTACTACGTTGGCTTTACCCGGATGATAACGAATATCGCATTCGTAATCACTGAGTAGCTCGACCCATCGTCGTTGTCTCATGTTGAGCTCCTTCTGATCGAAAATGTGTTGTAAACTTTTGTGGTCGGTAAAGATAGTGCTCTTCGTTCCATACAAGTAATGTCTCCAGATCTTCAGAGCAAACACTACTGCTCCTAGTTCAAGATCGTGGGTCGTGTAGTTAACCTCGTGTGTCTTCAATTGTCTTGAGGCGTAGGCGATGACCTTACCTCGCTGCATCAGAACACATCCGAGTCCTTGGTTTGATGCATCGCAATAAACTACGAAGTCTTCTATTCCTTCGGGAAGGGATAGTATTGGTGCGGTGCACAAGGCTCGTTTGAGCGTTTGGAACGCTCTTTCTTGTTTCTCTTCCCAGTCAAAGGCCACACCTTTTTGGGTTAGGGTTGTAAGAGGCTTCGCTATTCGTGAGAAGTTCTGAATGAACCTGCGGTAGTAGCCAGCGAGACCTAGAAATTGACGAATTTCTGTAGGAGTCTTCGGTGCTGACCAGTTCTCAATGGCCTTAATTTTGGATGGGTCCACGTGGATTCCCTCTTCGCTTACCACGTGTCCTAAGAATTCGACTCTTCGGATCCAAAATTCACATTTCGAGAACTTCGCATAAAGTTTCTCTTTTCGTAATGTCCCTAGAACTTGTCGCAGATGATCGCCATGTTCTTTCTTACTTCGGGAGTAGATTAGGATGTCGTCAATGAAAACGATGACGAACTGATCCAAGTAGGGTCGGCATACTCTATTCATCAGATCCATGAAGACTGCGGGCGCATTGGTCAATCCGAATGGCATCACCACGAACTCGTAATGTCCGTAACGAGTTCGGAAGGCGGTCTTCGGCACATCCTCCTCTAGCACTCGTAACTGGTGATATCCGGATCTCAGATCAATCTTAGAAAAATAGTTCGCCCCTTGCAGTTGGTCGAATAGATCATCTATGCGTGGTAGAGGATAACGATTCTTGACCGTCAGTTTGTTGAGTTCTCTGTAGTCAATACACATACGGAAGGATCCGTCCTTCTTCTTAACAAACAAGACTGGTGCTCCCCAAGGTGAGAAACTTGGCCTTATAAAGCCCTTGCTGAGCAGTTCGTTAAGTTGACCAGAGAGTTCTTGCATCTCGGATGGTGCTAAACGGTAGGGCGACTTGGCTACTGGGGTAGCTCCTGGGACTAAGTCGATTCTGAACTCGACTTGTCGTTGCGGAGGTAATCCGGGTAGTTCTTCTGGGAAAATGTCGGGGAAGTCGCTCACTACTGGGAGGTTCTTTAGTTCTTTCGTTTCTAGGTTCGTGTCGACGACGTGAGCAAGGAATGCGTGGTATTCCTTACGCAGGTATTTCTGTGCTTGAATACTTGATATGATGCGAAGACTTGCACCGGGTTTGTCGCCATAGACTATAAGAGTTTCGTTAGACGGGAGGTTTAGACGGACTGCTTTCTCGAAGCACATGATGTCGGCACGGTGAAGGCTTAACCAGTCCATGCCAATGATGACGTCGAAACTCTTTATTGAGACTGGCATGAGGTCGATTGGAAATGAATGGTTGTCTAGAGTTAGGGTACAACCTAAGTATATGCTACTCGTGTTTTCAGTTTTTCCATTAGCCATTTCTACTGTGAATAGTTCTTTGAGTGCGTGCGGTGGTTGATTAAGCATGCGAGCAAATTTATGGTTTACGAAGCTTCGCTCCGCTCCACTATCGAATAGAATGCATGCATAGGAGTTATCGAGAAGGAACGTACCGGTCACCACTGTCGGGTCAGCAACTGCTTCCCCGTGGCCAATAGCTAGTACCCTCCCTGCTCCTCCAGCATTCCTCGCTTTGGGGCAGTCCCTCTTAAAGTGGCCTGCTTCGCCACATCCATAGCAGGTTGGGCTCGCGCCAGAGCCAGGGACTTGGTTGATAGGTTGTGCCGGGAACTTACAGAATCGGACGGTGTGTCCTTTCCTGTTGCAGTTAGAGCACTGCAATTCACGGCAGGGGCCGTTGTGGTGGTAGCTGCATTTGGTGCACTTGGGCGAACTTCCAGCATACCGACTCACCGGAGCAGTAGTAGTAGGGGTTACTGCGGCATGAATTGCCACCAGTTGCTGCTTTTTGGCAGCCTGATGCTTCTTCCTTTCATCCCAGAATTTCCGCTTAGTATCGGCGGGTTTGGAGGGTTCCGGGATGGCTAGGGTGGTTGTGGTTGCAGAGGTTTTGACTCCATGGTCAATGAGTCGTTGCGCCAATCGTTTGGCACTGTCGAAGGTAGCGGGGTTTGACGCTAGCACATTCCCCTGATACGGAGGCACTAGTCCCCATATGTACCTCTCGATCTTCTTCCCCTCGGTAGGAACCATATTGGGGCAGAGGGCCACCAGCTCGCTGAATCGGGCAGTATAAGCGACCACATTGGTACCCTTCATCGACAGGTTCCAGAGTTCCTGCTCCAGTTTCTGGATCTCGCCCCTCGGGCAGTATTCCTCAGTCATGAGGTCTTTCATTGTTTCCCAGCCCATGTCGTTGGCTACGACGAGAGTTAGGGCTTTGACGTGGCCGTTCCACCACGTTAGGGCTTTACCATCAAAGGTGCAGGCGGCATATTTCACCTTGCACGCAGCAGGGCATGAACAAATTTCGAAGACTGATTCAGTCTTCTCGAACCATTGCGAGAGGGCAATGACTCCGCCGGTGCCATAGAAAGGCTTCGGCTTGCAGTTTGTAAAATCCTTGTAAGAGCACTCCCTTGAGCGCACAGGGATTTCGATCGGAATAGATTCCACAGGGGTTCCACCTCTGCTGGCATCAGAAGAGTGATACTGAGCCATGGCGGTTGCCACTGCTGCAGCTACGACAGCATTCAGGGCTACAGTATCGATGACCGGAGGCGGAGGAGGTGGTGGAGGTGCAGGATTATTCCTATTCCTGGGAGACTTGCGAGGAGGCATCCTTCAGCTGAAAGTTTAAAAAGATAAGAAAGATGGTAAGAATCAATTTGTAAGCAACGCGAGAGTGACACATGGACTAACTAAACATAGTCCAACAGTTGAAAGGGTGCTTGAAACCACAACAAGCATTATTAGAAAGCACAAGTGTATAGATTTTTCCCCAGATAGATAGATCTCAAAAATTTACTGGTATTACTGATGTAATAAGTTCAGGGAAAATCGACCTAACAGTAGGTCATACATCATACCATATAGAAAAGTTTGACAGTCCTTAGATTTCAAATTTGAGTACGGAAAGTTAGAAATATTTTACACACAAGTGCTACTTGGAGCACAGATGTTAAAGGCTATTCTTTAATTACAAGACGGAGATGTACTAGACATTAACCAACGGCGATGGGAAAATCCCGGGCGAGTACTGCGGTCGGACACTTGACGAGACACCTCTTTGAATGGGTCGATCCTAAGTCCTCTGACGAGCTCGAAGTTCCAATAATTCAGCTCGTGAGGCAGCCAACTGCTACTGCAGGGTTTTATTTGTCCTCCGGGTCCGTTCCATGTCTTCTTCAAGACGGCGGATGCTGACTGTGTTGACCCCTGAGTCGGCATCAATCTCTATGACCCGGTCGACGGCTGCTCCACCTTGCTCGACAATACGAGCTATTCTGCGGATAATGACAGGCAGAGCTCGGTCAGTAGAGCCACCATCGCTGACGTTGTAGAAGGTTCGGTCTCCAAAGTATTGTAAGGGTTCACCCTGATCATCACTCCAGCGGTTCAGGTTGTTTGCCCACATGGGTGTAGGACCTGGAAACGCTGGTCGAGGGTTGTTGTTCGGGGCTTGACCTACAATCGGTAGGTTGTTGACTTCAGGCTCGGAGTCGAACCCATCTGAAAAGCCTTCTGCGAGGTGATCATCCAAAGGGATTGGATGATCAACTTCGGGCTCTTCATAGATCCACCCGATATTGCCTTCATTGGGAAAGTACGGGTCGCCATGATGGATATCTAGCCATCAAGATCTATGCGAGAATAGGGGTATAAGAATATAGTATACGTGTAACTAGTAGCGCAAAATACTCCTATAGTATTTTAAGTTTAAGTTCTATTGATCTCCTTGTGGTATTGTTGGTAAGTTTTTAGACTTGCTAACCTATCACAACCATTCTAAGGCATGTGCTAATCACTCCTAGGATCAGCATAGTTGATCAGGCTATGCCATTTCCAGGACTGACCATACATCCCCGAGCTTACTTGTGATATTTTAACAATCGTAATACTTTTGTTCTTGTCATTGCGACACTTATTTTAGTATGAATGCAGACTAGTATACTTAGTTAAATATTTTATTATTTTAAGTATAGACTCTTGGTCAGAGTTTAGTCCCTAATGGGTTTATAGTTTAGTATATCTTTTATGGGTTGATATACTCAATTCACTATAAACAATGCTCTGATACCAATCTGTCACACCCCAAAACCAAGAACGGCGGAAACGTTCTGGGGCGGAGGACGTCATGTAAGGTAATCACAACACAGTAAATGTAAATAGGCAAACAACATCATCCATTGCATTAAATATATAAATTTAATACATGCGTGTTCTGTACAGTTTTAGACACCAAAAATATAACGTAAATCAAAATAATAAAATGATGAGTCTTGAGTACGCTCCATCATCTCAAAAGCTGGCATCGGTACCTGTCTACTGATGACCTGAGAATACAAGTTATTTTGAAAGAGTTTATCAGCATTAAGCTGGTGAGTTCATAAGTGTTTTAGTGTCAATGTTCATTGTCAAAAACGTTTGAACTTGTCCCAAAGTATAAGTTTGTAAAAATGTAAATACATGTTTAAAAGTATTTGCAAAAGTTTGAATCTCTCAGAAAATCCTATATTTTCTATAAAAGTAACCTTCTACCAAGGCTTAACAGTTTTGTAAACTCGTCTGTTGTAAAAGTGTGTGATTACCCAAGTATAACTATCATTTGATAAAATATAGTTTGTACATTAATGCTTAAGTGAGATTATCACCAAAATATGTAATGGGTAAATCATTGTAGTACTGTAGTTTTGTATAATAAGAACTACTGTTGTACTAATTACTACTACCTTAAACCGGATTTATATTAAGGTATAATGTGATAATTGCACCATACTATCGACTGATAACAACGACATAAAGAACGGTCGTAATAACGGAATGACGTTTGGCACCCGCAGACCTGCAGGTCCGGCTGTAGCTAGCAGCAAGGTGTAGGATAGTCAATCCAGTATAGATCTATACGCAAACTCAACGCTCTCCCTCCAAGAGAATTCTGGCTACAACTCGGGCCATGACATTTAAGGCATGCTCCGATACAGTGGATCACATTTGTTATCGTATTCTTGCATGTGTGATGAAATGTTTCTTGTTCTAGTATAGTTGTATATGTTCTCGTAGTATAGTTGTATATATTCCCTTCCTAGTATAGACTCATGAATGAACTGACTCATTGATCTAGCAGTTGTAATAGTATGATTCTGTGTTACCCCGATGGTAACTTGTTAACAGTGTGTTTAGTACGTATGATTATGGAAGTACTTTTATGTCTATATATGTATATTTGATATATAATTAATATGGAAACGACCTTCGGATGGTCACCCAAAATCCTATCAGACCACATCCAAATCGAGGAAAAGGAAACAAGGTGGATAGCCTTCCTAAGCCCTTTAAACATTATTTATACGTCTATACATATATGGGCATGCAATTTGTAATTTAAAAACATAAATAAGTGTTTATAAGACATTTGAAACATAAGTATATTTTATTAAAGAAAGATTAACTTGATGTCAATCTATAAAACAATTTGAAGGCGTAGATTTGATTAAAACAGTTTAAGTATAAGGAACATTTGCTTAAATCACAGTTGCAGTGTAAATTCGAATAGTAAATGGGTTTGGAAAACATTTAGAAGTAAAACAGTTTGATATATATAGTTTGAATAGTGATAAAACCACTGATTTCCCTAGTTATTAATCACATGTGATTGGAGCAATCATAAGTGATTGAAACAATAACTATAAGTATTTAACTTGTATTCCCCCCCTTTGAAAGCATATAAACGCATTTAGAATATTTAACAGGTTGATTAGGGGGTATGAAACTCACTTGATTGATTGAAGAAAGCGAGATGGAAAACCGGGCAGAGTCTCGTCTCAGAAAACGGATTTTTCTCGGGATTCTCGGGAATCTTGGGATTAAAATCGACCCTCGGGACTTGAGCAAAAAGACCAGAGCTTCGGGTTATAACAGGCACGGAAAACGAGACAAAGTTGTGAGAGAGAGGAGAGAAATGAGCAACATTTTCGGAAAGCCTCGCATCCTAGTTATAGGAAGGCTGAACCGCCTCCGAACGCGGGGCGTACGCTCGTACGCAGCGCGTACGCGTACGTCATGCATGACCGAAGCCTCGACTGCCTCGGTTCGGATGGGACGGGTTGCTGGGTACGCGGGTCGGATGGGACGGCGGGTCGGATGGGACGTCGGGTCGGACGGGTCGGAGCTTCGGATGGGTCGGACGGGTTAGAACTCTTCGGATAGTGCGACGTGGACGATCCGAGACCCTCGATCTCAGTACGCGGGGCGTACGAAGGTACGCAGGGCGTACTTCGGTCCAATCCGATGACTCCCCTTCGGATATTACCGGGAATTTATAATTAAATTTTTATTTATTTTAAATAAACTTCAAAAATTCATATCTCTCTCATACGAACTCCGTTTTTGACGTTCTTTATATCCTCGCGAAGGTGAGACCATGATCTACGACTTTCGTTTAGATTCCGTTGGCAAATTCCGAAATTATTTTTATTATTTATTTATTAAAATGACGTGATTAAGGAATTTCTTCAAAAATTCATAACTTCCTCGTCCGAGGTCGGATTTGGACGTTCTTTTTATGTACGCAAACCTTGATATGATTTCTATTACTTTAATTAATCCGAATAAGATTTTAGGAAGGTTACATTTTGACCTAAATTTGATCGGTTTTACATTACATTGACTCAAAATATCGGGTTGCCACAGTACTTGTTCTCAAGAGCAAAGAAAATTCAAGAAAGTAGTTGTTATTACTATATAGAAACAAAGGTATGTATTCTAATCTTTTATTTTTGAATTTCAAAAATTTTAGATGCATGCTAGGGTTTTCTTTTGTGTTCATTTGTTGTATGTCTAATAGAGAAAATATAGATCCAAATTAGGGTTGCATGCACACATAAGATTGTTTGTATAAAAACCAACAGTGGTATCAGAGCTATTGGTTGTTGTTTTCAATTAAATTTGATACAATAGTTTGAATTTGACAAATTAGGGTTTATGGAAAATAAACCCTAGGGCTTGGATTTTCGAAATTAGGGTTTCAAAACGCTTGATTTCGAAATTTGTTAGGGTTTCTTGAACCCTTTCCTTTAGCATCAAGTTTTCGATTTTAGGGTTGTCTAACCCTAGATTTCGAAAATGCCTTCCTTCCCAAGATAAGATTTCAAAATTCTAGGGATTAGAATAATATTATCTTTGGTAATTATCTTATTAATTGTTTAAGTGGATAATTAATGATTTTGAAATATCCCTTCCCAAATTTTCGAAATCTAAGGGATAAAGGGATTAGGTTAAATCATTCATTTAATTTAATGGATAATCCTATGAGATTTAATAATTTAAGTTAATTGTTTAATTTTGGATAATTATTAAATCAATGTTTTAATATTTAAGATTTTAAATTAAAAAGTACTAATTTCAAAAATTTTAAATTAGATTAAAAACCATAGTATTTTGAAATGTTTAAAATACACCCTTATACTCTACATATAATTAAAAGTTTAATATTATATATGTATAAGAAAAGTCAGTCTTACTGTTAGTAAATCTCATTCACGAATCTAGTCTATAAGGGAAGTTTAAGGAAGCGGCCTATAAAATGACCGTCATTGGGTATCCATTTTTATTGTCACACCCCCGAATCGAAGAGTACAACAGAAATGTTCGGGGGCTGGCATGACTTCATCTTGTAATATCATCACAGTGGTTGGTTGCTTAGGTCTTGTGGTTTGACTTAGGTTTGAATATCGTAACTTCTTCATATGATCTCAAATTTTAGCGATCTTTATATCAACGTATTTGTATATGAGTTTACTACAACTTTCGTTTAAATTAATCATATTAAAAAGTAATGTATGTTTAGTTACAATATTTATATGCATACGTTCTTTATGAATTTATATATGAACGTTTTTTTGTATAAAATCATAAGTAGAAATATATTACATTTCAATGCTAATAACTATAGTAATATGTGTTTTGATAAAAAATTAACAAACTAATTTCGTAACCGGATTAGTTAGTGTGGTGTGATGTTGTAAATAATGTTAGTGAAAGTAAAGTGCTTAAGATCTAGAAATGTGTCGAAGATCTTGGTTGTGCCCAAGATTTTGGGTAAAAAATAACGAAGTTCAGAAAACAGGTTAATAAAAGTGTGTTATTTCGTAATGAAAATAAGTGTATTTGGGACAAAAATAATGTTAAATTGATTTAACAAGTGAATTTGTGTAATAAAGTGTAAGATACGCAAAAAGGTACCAAGATACCAAAAGTATGTTAGTAATTTCGACAATGAAAACAGATTAATAATTAGGTAAATGCAAGAACACAACAAATTACGAGGAGAGTCCTTAATCCTTTTGGATCTCCGACATAAAACCTTGGGAGGTGATGAAACCACCTGCTTTAGAACTTATATTAAATCGAAATAAAATTACAAGTGCAAGCTGATCTTAGAAATGATGTAAAAGTGCTCAAGTGTTGAGAGAATTAAAGTGAAAAGTGGCTGTAAGATCGTGTTTGTGAATGATAGTAAACTAAGCTTTATATACATAACAATAGTAACTAAAGTTCCAACATTCTCTTCTTTAATACATGTTTGGCTTGACTTTTACGATGGTCTTCAACGTTCATAAGACATTGACCACATATGATTTGACCTAGTCTATTCCTTTCTAGTCAAGCTCTTAATTCCTGCATAAGATATTACAATAAATACGATGACAATCCAAGATATTGGTTAAATCCAAGATCATGGGCTTGCCTGGGATGTTAGTACACGTTAAAGATAAAAAAAATAGTAAGCTAGAAATTCTCCTCATAACAATTTCCCCCAAAAATGTTTAATCCATGATCCAGGGTTATTGGAGATTTCTAGGTGCAATATCCATTCAACAAATTGTGACGTGACTTCGCTCGATTCTCTAAGTTCAATCTTATCTATCCGTTCTTATAGGAACTTTGAATATTCGGATGGCCTAGATTGTCATAACAAACCTTTCTATAAATCTAAGTCAACCTTCATATTTAGCTATAGTCGCAAGGGTTCTTTTTCTTCGTTCGTTCTCAGGTTTATCATGGGCAAGAAGCTTACCAGGTCTAGGCCTAGGTCCAATGCTCTGGTTGATAAAGATTTCATTAATTTGGGAATGTTGCCCCAAGATGAGAGTGAGACCAACACTTTTTGCAGTGTTGATATTGAGTTACATCGATCATCATGTGATTTTCCTTCCTGCACCATTTTTAGGGTTCCCAAGTCATTTCTTAGATCGTATTATCTCTCCTCAATTTGGATATGCTTTTACGAATTTCCCTTTCCTATTGGTTTATCATTCCCTTTTCCTCCATTGATTTCAGATTTATTTGAAGTCACTGAGTTGCTTATGCTCAAGTTATGCTAGTTGTTTGGCGTATCTTGTTTTGGGTTCATCATCTAAAAGAGTCTAGATGTATGGATCTCGGGTTACCCAAAATTGAAAGTGTTAACAATATTCAAACTTTTAGGTATTCTTGGGTCGTCTTGAAGATCAAATCTTCAAATCCTTCTTTGGTTTTGAATAGTTCTCCAACTGAAAATATGATTGGAAGATCTTTCTCCACCCAAAGATTGGGTGATAGAGGGCAAGATCATGTTTGTTTGCTTTTCCTTATTTCTTTCCAAATCCTTAACTTTTTGATTTTTCTTGGACAATTCCTAAATTCGATGAAATCTACCTGGCTCGTGAAGATATTGAGAATAGAATTCAAAAATTTTTGGAGCTCTCTGACGAAAAAAATGTTTTAAGGCCTTGGCTAACTGCATTTCTGAAGAAATTTCACCACTGCTTTGGTGGCCAAGGATCCAGAACCAGTTGGCATATTTGCAGGTAAGTTACCAATATATATATATATATATATATATATATATATATATATATATATATATACATATATATATATATATATATATATATATATATATATATATATATATATATATATATAATTGGTTATCTTTGGTTGGGATATTAATCAAGTTATCTTTCTCGGGTCCTCGTCATACTCAATCAGGTGTTCCTTTTGGTTCTTTTTTCAATGTTGAGGATTTCGTATCATCAACACGTATTGTAAAAACATAGAAGCCTTCTTCTTCTTCTGGTGTGAGAACGCTGGAAGTCAAGTCCAAAAGTCCAGAGCCCAAGAATGTTGGATTAGGTGTCTAAGCCCATAACTATAATTGGTATGTACTTGAATTGATAGTGGCATGGTCATTTTTGGTTGCCTTCACACTAGCAACTTGACACGATGATTAATTGAGGAAGAGGAAGAATTTATTATTTGGAATAATAAATTGATTTATTAATATTTTGATGGAAATAATATATTAATTAGAAATCATATTATTAAATAATATTTATCAGAAATTAATTTTGGGATTAAATGAACTAATTAAAAGTGCAGGGGTTGTTTTGCAATTTATTGATAGTTGTGGAATTTAGCTCTTCGACCATCCTAGGAGGGATGGACTAAATCCTCTAAGGAAGGCCCTAGAAATTTTGTTCATGGCCTTAAGGATGAGGATCCATGAGCTACTTAGGCCTTAAGCAAAGGGATTAGGGTTTCCTTATCTTAACCCTAACTTTGGCTCTAAGCAACCAACAACTATATAAAGGGCATAAACCCTTGTGGATTTTGGCTAGGCTAAGGTTCCTAAACCCTAAGAAAACCGAAAATTGTCTCCTCTCTCCTTCTCTCATAATCATCCTCTCGCTAAGTGTGTTTGTGAGCCATTAGAGGTGTGACGCTTGCGACAATAAGTTCTCAAAGTTCAAGATCTACAAGGTTTTAGATTGTTATTACAATAGAACAATCAAGGTATGTATTTTGATCCCTATGATGTGACTTTCGATTATAATACATAAATGCTAGGGTTTATTGTATTGTGTTTATTGTTTGCATGTTCAATAGGGAAAACTTAGATCCAGTCAATTTAGGGTTGTATGCACACATAGGAATATATGTTTTGATCAAAACCCATCAGTGGTATCAGAGCCTAGGATTAATTTTCTGTTGAATAGATGCAATTGTGTCTTGTTCTGAGGAGAAGGGAACAAAATCAACATTCTGTTCAATGAACTCGTAGAGTTGTTCATAAAAATCGTCGAGTTGCATGAACTCATCGAGCTTGGTCCTCCAACTCATCGAGTTGGTACGCCAAATTTGATTTCAGATTTTCTTGCCTAACTTGATTTACTAAGTTTATATTTGGTAATTATCTTTTAATAAGTCTGCCATAATCTGTTTTTCGGTAATATAAGATAATTAAATAAAAATCTAAATGTTAGGAGATAATTATGAATTAGATAATGATGATTTATTTGATTATAATTATCCTTATGGATATGGTTAATAATTTAATTAATTGATTAATTAAAGGATAATTAATATATCCATATTTGGTTACCAGGTAATTATTAATTGGATTAAATAATTACTATTTTTGGGTTGTTTGAAATTTAAAACTAAAAGATATAATTTTGGAAATTTAAAATGGAAAACCCTAAAATATATCCTTATGGATTTTGTTAATGGTAATTAATAAATCCATATGTGGTTTTAATTTAATAAAATTAAATGTTTAATTTACTAAAAGATTAAACCCTTAGTATTTTAAAAATTTTAAAATATAACCTATAGTATATGTAAGATTAAAAGTTATATATATATATATATATATATATATATATATATATATATATATATATATATATATATAAAAGCCAGTCTTACCATTAGTAGGCCTCATTCACGAAGCTGGTCTATAAGGGGAGTTTAAGGTAACGGCCTATAGAATGACTGCCATTGGGTATCCACTCTTATCCACTGCTCTCTTGACTAGTGGAGGGTCGTTAGCCGAACGGGTTTGATAGGACACTAAACTCTCATTAAAAGTATAATGGATTATAAAGTAACTAAATCATTTTTCTAAAAACCCCACTCTTAGTTACTATATTAAAAATGTGAATTTGATGCTAACCCATGAAATTGCACATTTCACCTTATTGGTCGTTAGTGGAGCGTGTGTGCTTAACCGGCACACAAATATAGGACTAATATTGTTGGTGAAGGGTTTTGAGCATTCTAACACTCCTAAGGTGTACATGCAACCCTAGAAACCTTGGATCTATGTTTTACTATGATACATGCAAAATTGTTTTTCCAAGGTTCCTAACCTATCTAGCATAGAATGGGGAACTTTTAAACATAAATGCTAGAAGAAGAACATACCTTTTGTTGTTTGGATTCCTTGAGAACCTTGTGAGCCTAGCACCTCAAGTGTGATGCCTCAAATGTCTCACACAACACCACAACACTTGGAATAACCTTGAGAGAAGTTCACTAACACCTCAAAATCGGCTAGCCCTCTTTCTTGCTTGTATAAGTCCGATTTTGCTAGTCTAGGGGTCTTTATATAGTTGTGGTACAAGTAGGGTTACACCATGTAAACCCTAATTGTCATGGCTTTCCACATTCCATGATCCATGGGTTTGTAACCACCATGAACTATCCATGTAGCACCGTATGGGTTTTAACCCAATCCATACAAACCATGGATCATTAGCCCACTATACAATAATAGATGATTTATACAATCAACCCCATATATTTAATTAGTCTCTTTTTGATCACTTAATAAATTCCAAATTAATTCTTTGATCAATACTAATTAAATATTATTAATATATTAGAGCTTATAATATATTAATAAACCTTAAGTGTCCTTTCTCTCATTTAGTCTATCCAAATGTTGCAATGCCATGAAACCTAAATGGACCATGCTAACTGGGTCAAGTACATTCCAGAAATACTTATGAACTTAGACACCTAATCCAACAGTCTCCCACTTGGATAAGTCTAATAACTATAACCGCAAGAATGACTTCAGGAACCGATCAGCAATTGTAGCTCTTTCAAGGTCTCGCGGAACTGAGATGATAATGATACACCATTTTAAGATAAGTGATCATATAATCCTCTGTTCTAGATATCAGCTGGACAAATACATGGAACAATGTCTTACTTATTGTCCAACAATTTGTTTCCCAATTTCCGATTTGTTTGACACAGAACTTAATTGAACACATCAACTTAGTTCTGACTGGGCCTGGTAAATGGGTCATCACAAAATCATCGAGGGGCCCATATATCGCTTCTAATCCAAGAAGGAACATATAAACTTTGACTCATATGCTTGTTCTACTACTTGTTGAATCATACACAAAGCCACGTTTTATAACATCGAGTTACCAATGTGTTTTCGTACAATCAATGTATAACCAACTCATAGGCAAGAAGTCATATCTCTAGGTTTGAAGACTTAAACGATATTACCGTTTCACGATCACTCTAGATAAATTCCATGAAGTGATACTAGTGAGCGTGGGTTGAATCCAATACTCAGAACTTATGAGCACTCATGAGTGTTGTAACAACACTTTGCAATGTCCAACATCTTAGACATCTACAACCAACTACATGACAGTCTTGATTCATATCTACTTCTAACATAGGACCGACTGTGGAGAATTTGAATAATATGATATACCATAACATAATTATACTGGAAGTCAAAACATGCAAAATGAAATGATAGTAAACGATTGATAAAAGATAGCAACACTTTACTCAAAAAGAAACAACAACTTTTATTCGTCATCAAATGTCAATTACACTTTACACATTTCAGAGATAGCTAACTACTAAAACTAATATCATCCTTTCGCCCTATGCACCTCGCATGCTGGAGATGCTTAACCCTATCTAGTCCCTTCGTGAGGGGATCTGCCAGGTTCTCATCCGACGATACCCTCTTTGCCATGAGTAGTCCTTCTTCTCTTCGATGTCTGATGAAATGGTATTTTCTGTCGATGTGTTTGTATCTCCCATGATCCCTTCGTTCCTTGGCTAAGGCAACTGCACTTTCACTATCACATAAAATCTCTACAGGCTCCTTTATAGCTGGTACAACTCCAAGGTCTCCAATGAAGTTCTTAAGCCATGTAGCCTCCTTTGTTGCCTCACTTTCCGCTATATACTCTGATTCACAAGTTGAATCAGCCACTGTCTCCTGCTTGGAACTTTTCCATGAAATTGCTCCTTCGTTTAAGGTAAAGACCCAGCCTGACTGATAGCAGAAATTATACCTATTAGTCTGAAAGCTAGCATCACTGTACCCTACTACTCTGAAGTCATCACTCCCACTGAGGGTAAGGACCCAGTCCTTAGTCCTCCGCAGGTGCTTGAGAATGTGCTTTACCACAGTCCAGTGAGCCTTGCTAGGGTTCCCCTAATATTTGCTGACCATGCTCAATGCAAAGGTTACATCAGGACGAGTACAAGTCATAGCATACATGATCGAGCCTACAGCGGAAGCATACGATACTCGACTCATCTTTGCTATCTCAGCCTCTGTACTCAGACTCTGAGTCTTACTCAGTCTGGCGTTACTCTGGATCGGTAACTCTATTTTCTTGGAATTCTGCATGCTGAACCATTCAGCACCTTCTCCAAGTAGGTACTCTGACTAAGTCCAATTAGTCTCTTACTCCTGTCTCTCAAAATCCTTATCCCTAGGATATAGGCATCTTTTCCAAGGTCCTTCATAGCGAAACACTTCCCAAGCCAGGACTTCACTTCCCGCAGAGTTGGGATGTAATTTCCTATGAGTAGTATGTCATCCACATACAATACCAAAAAACTAACTATACTCCCACTAGACTTGACATATACACAAGATTCATCGTCACTCCTCGAAAAGCCAAACTCTTTGACTTTCTCATCGAAACAAAGATTCCATCTGCGAGGTGCTTGCTTTAATCCATAGATGGATTTCTCAAGCTTAGACACTCTATTAGGGCACTCTGTACTGACAAAATCCTTTGGCTGACTCAAGTAAATATCCTCAGCCAGTTTTCCATTAAGGAAGGCGGTTTTAACATCTATTTGCCCTATTTCATAATCATGAAATGCAGCAATGGCTAACATAACCCTAATACACTTAATCTTCGCTACTGGTGAAAAGGTCTCTTCATAATCAACTCCCGGAGTTTGAGAAAATCTCTTTGCAACCAGTCGCACCTTATAAGTGTGTACATTACCATCCATGTCGGTCTTTTTCTTGAATATCCATTTGCACCTGACTGTCTTACGACCTGGTACGTTGTCAACCAAGTTCTATACTTGATTGTCATACATGGATTGTATCTCGCTGTCCATAGCCTCTTCCATTTAGCAGCCTTAGGGCCTGCCATGGCTTCAGTGTAGGTGTTAGTTTCATCTAGACTCACCAGTGTGCTATCACTGATAAGTGTATCACCTTCCGCAATAATATGGAAACCATAGTAATGCTCAGGTGCATTCCTAACTCTCGTGGAACACCTCAAAGGTACAGACTCTTCTGTCAGATCAATAGTGTAACAGCTCAAAATTTTCAAACAAAATTTTCATTTTTAAAACATAATTGTTTCCATTTTAAACAATGCATAAATAGATTAATTATTCTGTCAAATACAATTATTCAAAATCCCAAGATCATAAAGACAATCTTCAGTGTGTATCGATCATGCCGGCGCCTTCCCACGGTCCTCGCTAGTACCTGAAATACATGCACAACAACTGTAAGCATAAATGCTTAGTGAGTTCCCCAATATACACTTACGCACATACGCCCTTCCAGGCCCTGACCTTCCGGTCCTCATAACATAATCGCCTTCCGGCCCATAACATATTGCCTTCCGGCCCACATATCATACATAAGCACACATAACAATTAACTTACCACATATAGCATACAGATCACATAACATATCCGACCTTCCGGTCACACAGTCAAACCCTTCCGGGTACAGTATAGTGAGAAGACTCACCTCGTAGAAGCTGAACGCTAGCAAACCCCGAAATGACTCGTGCACAACCGACGAGCTACAACCTCCCTATAGCATTACATATCTCATTAATACTTATATCTTCTAAGTGTGACTATCCCTACGAAGTCAGACTTAGGTCAACTCTGGTCAACGGTCAACTGTCAACTCGACCGGACTCGGCGAGTACCATGACGACTCGGCGAGTCTGGACGTCTTCCAACTTTCTGAGATTCCTTATCTACTCGTCGAGTACCCTCCTCGACCCGACGAGTTACTCCTGGAAGAATCGCGGGGCCACCCCGACTCCACTCGCCGAGTCTGAAGAACAACTCGGCGAGTCCCAGTAAATCTTCAAGCTACTCGCCGAGTCTGAAGAACAACTCGGCGAGTCTATGCCATGCAGACGAGTAACTGCTTCCTGAGATAGGTCTCGTCCCGAATTTCACATGCATGGGACCTGGTGGACCTCTAAAGGTCCTACTACAAGATTATAGTCGTGGGTAACAGGGCACTACATCATCTAATCACTAAATGGGTTCTATAAACCCTAATTTCATAAGTACATCAATATAGCAGAGCACACACGAATTCTTACCTGGATGATGTATTCTCTGTATTCCCAATCCTCAGAATGTGACCCCTTGCTGCTCCTTAAGCCAATCCTTTCTCTTCCTTGCACAACCACTCTTCTATAACCAACAATGGCCTAAGATCCTTGCTCCAGCTGCACCCAATCGATCTAGGGTTCTTCTCAGAAGGCTAAAACGAACAATGACGGCCAATGAGACCCTTTTATACATCCCAAACCTGAACGGTTAGGGTTTCCGCTAAACAGCGTCGACTCGCCGAGTCCATACCTGGACTCGTCGAGTCCAGTCGCGATCCCGCGACCAAGTCTGCGATCCTACTCGGCGAGTCTAGGCCCCAACTCGCCGAGTCCCCTCTTAAATCACCCAAAAACATAATTTAAACAATACCTGGGGTTTCGGGCTGTTACAACTCTCCCCCACTTGGATTAGACTTCGCCCTCGAAGTCTCACTCCGCAAATAGTTCTGGATGCTGCTCCCGCATCTCGCGTTCCGGCTCCCAAGTCATTTCCGATCCCTTACGGTGTTGCCATTGAACCAACACCAAGGGTACCTCCTTGTTCCTTAGAACCTTGATCTTCCGATCTCTGATCGCCACTGGTCTCTCCGCGTAATTCAGGCTCGCATCCACCTGAATATCCTCCAATGGAACCACTGCCGACTCATCGGCTATGCACTTCCTCAGCTGCGACACATGAAAAGTGTCATGGATCTGACCCAACTCTGCTGGCAATTCCAACCGATAGGCTACCCGGCCTATCCTTGCAATCACACGAAATGGCCCAATATACCGGGGCCCCAACTTGCCTCTCTTCCTGAACCGAATCACTCCTTTCCAAGGGGAGACCTTCAGGAGAACGAAGTCGCCGACCTGAAATTCAAGCTCGGATCGGCGCCTGTCTGCATAACTCTTCTGTCGGCTCTGGGCAGTCAATAACCTTTGTCTCACTCGCTGAATCTGCTCTGTCGTCTGGAGCACGATCTCCGTGCTGCCCATCACTCTCTGTCCCACCTCTCCCCAGCAAATGGGGGTCCGACACCTCCTACCATACAACAGCTCGAAAGGTGGCATACCAATGCTCGAATGATGGCTGTTGTTGTAGGAGAACTCTGCCAATGGTAAATACGCATCCCAACTACCCCCGAAGTCTAACACACACGCTCGGAGCATGTCCTCCAGCGTCTGAATCGTCCGCTCGCTCTGACCGTCTGTCTGGGGATGGTATGCGGTACTAAAATGCAATTTAGTACCCAGCTCCTCATGGAATTTCTTCCAGAACCTGGAAGTGAAGCGCACATCGCGGTCTGACACAATCGAGATCGGCACCCCGTGCCGAGACACCACCTCTTTCACGTATATCTCCGCTAACTTTTCCGCTGAAGAACTCTCGCTGATGGCAAGGAAGTGTGCACTCTTCGTCAATCTATCCACAATCACCCAAATTGCGTCAACTCCCTTAGTAGTCCTCGGCAATTTGGTGATAAAATCCATAGTGATTTGTTCCCACTTCCACTCGGGGATCTCCAACGGCTGCAACTTGCCATGCGGTCTCTGGTGTTCGGCCTTAACCCTACGGCAGGTCAAACACCTCTCAACGAACCATGCTACGTCCCTCTTCATACAGGGCCACCAATATTCCTTCCTTAAATCCAAATACATCTTTGTAGCACCGGGATGGATCGAGAATTTCGATCTATGAGCCTCTTCCATCAACGTAATACGCGTACCGCCCACGAACGGTACCCAAATCCGACCCTGCAACGTCATAAGGCCTCGACTATCCTTGACAAACTCTGAGATTAACCCCACAACCCGCTCTTTCTTCTGCATTTCTGGTCGCACAGCCTCTGCCTGGGCCCCACGAATAGCGTCCAATACTGGAGTCATCACAGTCAGTCTCAAACATACATCTCGCAATGGAGTGCTCTCCGCCCTGCGGCTCAATGCATCGGCTACCACATTAGCCTTGCCTGGGTGGTACAGGATCTCACAATCATAATCCTTGACCACATCCAACCACCTCCTCTGACGCATATTTAGGTTGGGTTGATCCATCAAATACTTCAGACTCTTATGGTCCGTGTATATCGTACATCGAACCCCATACAAGTAGTGACGCCAAATTTTGAGAGCGAACACTACTGCCCCCAACTCTAAATCATGTGTGGGATATCTCGTCTCATGAGGCTTCAGCTGCCTCGACGCATAAGCTATCACATGACCCCTCTGCATCAACACTGCACCCAATCCCGAAATCGATGCGTCGCAATATACCACGAAATCTTCCATCCCTTCTGGGAGAGCTAAAACCGGGGCTTCGCACAATCTCTGGCGAAGTGTCTCAAAGGAGGTCTGCTGCTCAGGCCCCCATGAGAATGCAACACCCTTCCGGGTCAATCTGGTGAGTGGCACTGCGATCTTGGAAAAATCCTTGATAAATCTCCGATAATACCCTGCCAACCCAAGGAAACTCCTGATCTCAGAGGGTGACTTCGGCATCTCCCAACTCATCACCGCCTCAACCTTGGCCGGATCGACCAATATCCCCTTCTGATTAACCACATGTCCTAGAAACTGGACCTCCCGCAACCAGAAGTCACATTTGGAGAACTTTGCATAAAGCTTCTCCGACCTCAATACCTCAAGGACCTCCCTCAAATGCTCCTCATGCTGCTCTCTAGATCTCGAATACACCAGAATGTCGTCGATAAATACAATCACTGACCGATCCAACATCGGCCTGCATACCCTGTTCATGAGATCCATGAACACAGCCGGGGCATTGGTGAGTCCAAAAGGCATCACCACAAACTCATAATGCCCATATCGCGTCCTAAACGCTGTTTCTGGACGTCCTCTTCCCGTACCCTCACCTGATGGTATCCTGATCTCAGATCGATCTTGGAAAACCAAGATGCTCCCTGCAACTGATCGAATAAATCATCGATCCTCGGCAACGGGTAACGGTTCTTGACCGTTAGCTTGTTCAACTCCCGGTAATCAATGCACATTCGGTGTGAACCATCCTTCTTCTTGACGAACATAATAGGTGCTCCCCATGGCGAGCTGCTCGGCCGAATGAATCCCTTTCCCAGCAACTCCTGGAGTTGCGAGGACAACTCTTGCATCTCTGGAGGTGCAAGACGATAGGGCACCTTAGCAATAGGCGCGGCCCCCGGAACCAGATCGATACCAAACTCTACTTGCCTCACAGGAGGTACTCCCGGCAGTTCCTCGGGAAAAACATCTGAAAACTCACGCACCACAGGGACCTCCTTAACTGACTTCGGTCTCTCGGAAACCTCCCGCGTATCCGTCACATACGCCACAAAACCCTTACAGCCCTGCTGTAGACACTGCCTCGCCCTAGCGGCCGAACAAAAAGCTGATCCTGAACGGGTACCCTCACCGTACACCGAAAGAACTCCCCCACTATGGTCTCGTATGGTCACCAACTGACGCTCGCAGTCGATGACAGCGCCGAATCGGCTCAACCAGTCCATGCCCACGATAACACAGACATCCCCCATCGCAATAGGAATCAGGTCAATCGGGAATTCAACCCCGAAAATCTCTAGTACACATCCCCGAAGAACCTCCGTAGCACGAATCACTTTCTCGTCAGCTATAGAAACTCGCAAAGGTCGACTCAACGACTCACGACTAACGCCGATCTGCTGACTAAAGGCTAAGGACACAAAGGACCTACTCGCACCCGAGTCAAATAACACTAAGGCAGGCACAGAGTTCACAAGGAAAGTACCTACGCGCATAATAACATAAGCATAACATATCGACATTAAAATAATTACACGAATTACAACATACCTGCCACAACATCGGGCGCAGCACGGACCTCCTCCGCAGTCAGCTGAAAGGCTCTCCCACGAGCCCTCGGGGCCTCGACCTTCACCGGTCGAGTCTCAGTAGTCCTGGCAACAGGTGCAGATCCCTGACGAAGCTACGGACACTCGGACTTCCGATGGCCGGTCTGGTTGCAATGGAAGCAAACCATAAACCCCTTGGGGCACTCCCTAGCAATGTGCCCCTCCTTGCCGCACTTGTAGCAGGCACCGGCTCGACACGCCCCATCGTGACCCTTGCCGCACTTTACGCAAGTGCGGTTCTTCGAACCTCCCGTCCTCGAATCGGCGGACTTGATCCGCTTGGCTGCCGGCTGAGACTGAGCCGACCGCCGGTCTGCCTGCTGAGACTCGGCCTCCTCCCTGGCCTGAGTCTCTAACTCGATCTCACGCTTCCTGGCATTCGCCTGAAGCTCAGTAAAAGTATGGTAAGTGGAGTTTGACACAAACTCCCGGATCTCCCTCCTCAGAACACCCAAGTACCGGCTCATCCGAGCCTGCTCTGTGGCCACCAGCTCGGGGCAAAACATCGCCCTCTCATGGAACTTCCGCGTGATCGCCGCCACCGAATCAGTACCCTGCTTGAGGGTTAAGAATTCCTGAACCAATCGTTCCCGCTCCACCGGGGGAACGTACTCCTCCCTGAACATGGTAGTGAACCCCTCCCATGTCACTGCCACAGTCTCTGCCAAAGTGAAGTTCGCCGTCACAAACTTCCACCAGTCCTTTGCTCCCAGACGGAGCTGGTTCAAAGCGAACCGTACCCTCAGGTGCTCCGGACATGAACAAGTGTAGAAGCACCCCTCTATATCTGCGATCCACCTCATCGCAGCAATCGGATCCTGCGTCCCATCGAACTCTGGTGGCTTCGTGTTGCTGAACTCTCGGAACAGCAATGAATCACCCCCCTGTGGCCTAGCAGCGGCCACAGCTGCGGTAGCTGCAGCGGTTGCAGCCTCAGTCAATGCGGCGTACCGCTCGTCGAACGTCTCCATCAGGGTGGTCTTGATAGACCCAAACATCTCCGGGATCTCAGCCCGGATCGCCGCCGCCACCTCCTCGTGGATCATCTGACGAATATCCTCGTCACTCACACCGCTCGTACTTGCTCCGTGACGCGGTCTAACCATGATATCTCTGAAATACAACATAAAACTATCAGAGATTCTACCGAATATAATCGTACTCGATACGCAACCCTACTCAGTCCCAGATATCCAGGGATTCTTACTTGGGCCTCCCACTGACCCGGTGTCCTCGGTAGTACGGGCCCAATACTACCGACCACACCGCATCAATGTTCATCCCAAGTCCTCCTCCCCAAACTCCGGATAGTGAGTACTCTACTTCTGATACGCTCTATCTACCCGCATACTATCAAAGCATCTCATATAGGCAATTTCCCTAGACTAAGGCATCACAAATCAGGCCACTCTAGTCCTATCATGAATACCTAGTCTTCTAGCATGCATAACAATTCATATCATATAATATTATAAGGTATTTTGGGGATCTTTACCGTTCGGACGCTGACTGATCGTACACACTGCTTCTTTCTTGCTTACCACAAAACCATTTACAAAAGTTTATGCCTTTATTTGAAAAGCTTCCTCAAATCCTCGGTTTGAGTTCAATTACCCCCTAAGGTGCACCCGAATCCCTCAAACCAAGGCTCTGATACCAATTGTAACAGCTCAAATTTTTCAAACAAATTTTTCATTTTTAAAACATAATTGTTTCCATTTTAAACAATGCATAAATAGATTAATTATTCTGTCAAATACAATTATTCAAAATCCCAAGATCATAAAGACAATCTTCAGTGTGTATCGATCATGCCGGCGCCTTCCCACGGTCCTCGCTAGTACCTGAAATACATGCACAACAACTGTAAGCATAAATGCTTAGTGAGTTCCCCAATATACACTTACGCACATACGCCCTTCCAGGCCCTGACCTTCCGGTCCTCATAACATAATCGCCTTCCGGCCCATAACATATTGCCTTCCGGCCCACATATCATACATAAGCACACATAACAATTAACTTACCACATATAGCATACAGATCACATAACATATCCGACCTTCCGGTCACACAGTCAAACCCTTCCGGGTACAGTATAGTGAGAAGACTCACCTCGTAGAAGCTGAACGCTAGCAAACCCCGAAATGACTCGTGCACAACCGACGAGCTACAACCTCCCTATAGCATTACATATCTCATTAATACTTATATCTTCTAAGTGTGACTATCCCTACGAAGTCAGACTTAGGTCAACTCTGGTCAACGGTCAACTGTCAACTCGACCGGACTCGGCGAGTACCATGACGACTCGGCGAGTCTGGACGTCTTCCAACTTTCTGAGATTCCTTATCTACTCGTCGAGTACCCTCCTCGACCCGACGAGTTACTCCTGGAAGAATCGCGGGGCCACCCCGACTCCACTCGCCGAGTCTGAAGAACAACTCGGCGAGTCCCAGTAAATCTTCAAGCTACTCGCCGAGTCTGAAGAACAACTCGGCGAGTCTATGCCATGCAGACGAGTAACTGCTTCCTGAGATAGGTCTTGTCCCGAATTTCACATGCATGGGACCTGCTGGACCTCTAAAGGTCCTACTACAAGATTATAGTCGTGGGTAACAGGGCACTACATCATCTAATCACTAAATGGGTTCTATAAACCCTAATTTCATAAGTACATCAATATAGCAGAGCACACACGAATTCTTACCTGGATGATGTATTCTCTGTATTCCCAATCCTCAGAATGTGACCCCTTGCTGCTCCTTAAGCCAATCCTTTCTCTTCCTTGCACAACCACTCTTCTATAACCAACAATGGCATGAGATCCTTGCTCCAGCTGCACCCAATCGATCTAGGGTTCTTCTCAGAAGGCTAAAACGAACAATGACGGCCAATGAGACCCTTTTATACGTCCCAAACCTGAACGGTTAGGGTTTCCGCTAAACAGCGTCGACTCGCCGAGTCCATACCTGGACTCGTCGAGTCCAGTCGCGATCCCGCGACCAAGTCTGCGATCCTACTCGGCGAGTCTAGGCCCCAACTCGCCGAGTCCCCTCTTAAATCACCCAAAAACATAATTTAAACAATACCTGGGGTTTCGGGCTGTTACAAATAGGAGTTTCCTCCTCAGGTTGATTTGTTAGGGTTTGAGGTTCCTTCACCACTTGACTCTTGAATTCCTTCAAGGTCAATTTGCCTCCTACTGTTTCCTTGGCTCATGAACTCTCTCTCGCGAAAGACTCCTTTCCTTGCTACAAAGACACATTATCACTAGGTCTGTAGAAGAGGTAGCCGAAGGATCTCTGTGGCTAGCCGATGAAAATACACCTCTCACTTCAAGGTTCGAGCTTATCGTGAGTCTCGCGCCTCACCAAAGCCTTGCAACCCCAAATCTTGATGTGGTCCGGATAAAGAACTTTTCCGGTCCACATCTCATGAGGTGTTTTGGCAACCTTCTTTGTAGGGACTAGATTAAGGATATGGGCGGCAGTCTCTAAGGCATACCCCCAAAATGAGATTGGTAGTGAAGCTCGACTCATCATGGAACAAACCATATCCAACAAGGTTCGATTACGCCTCTCAGCCACACCATTAAGCTGTGGTGTCCTGGGAGGTGTCAATTGTGAGATAATCCCACATTCCTTAAGATAGTGAAGGAACTATGTACTAAGATACTCATCACCTCGATCGGATCGAAGCATCTTAATGTTCATGCGCAAATGATTCTCCACTTCATGTTTGAACTCTTTGAATCTTTCAAAGGTCTCTGACTTATGCTTGATTAAGTAGACATATCCATATCTACTATAATCATCAGTAAAAGCCACATAGAAGCGGTTAACATCTCTTATGGCAGTTCTGAAGGGTCCACACACATCAGTATATATGAGGTCCAACAAACCCTCACCCATAGCACAAGAACCGGTGAAGGTTGACTTTGTCATTTTCCCATGCAAATAAGATTCACAAGTATCATCTGACTTTAGGTCAAATGACTCCAAGACTCCATCCTTTTGGAGTTAGCCTATGCGTTTCTTTCTTACATGTCCAAGACGATAATTCCATAATGATGCTTTATCCAAGCTAGTGCAAGAATCAATACACATTACATTATTTCCTAGGTTATCAACAAGCGACACCGTTTCATATACACCATCACAAGGTAATGATTTAAAATAAATAACATTATTAAAGAAAGCATTATACAACCACATTCATTATCAAATGAAAAGGTAAAACCTTGTTTGTACAAACCATGAAAGGAAATACTATTCCTCGCCATTTCAGACGAGTAACAACACTTATTCAAATCTAACATTAATCTACTACTTAGCAAGAGAGAATAAATTCCAATTTTGGTGACAGGTGAAGCTTTCCTATTCCCCACGATCAAGTTTATCTTCCCATGCTCCACATTCTCACTTATTCTTAGTCCCTGCAAATCAGTACATATGTGAATACCACAACATGTATCAAGGACCCAAGAATTAGAAAGCGGTGAATTATTATACAATATAATGTATATACCTGCATGGTTGGGTTTCACTTTCCCGTCCTTCACATCTTGCAGGTACTTTGGGCAGTTTCACTTCTAGTGCGACTTTTCATGGCAATAGAAGCATTCAGCCTCTTTAGGGTGAGTAGAAGGAGTGACAAAACCTTTCTTGGTTCCACTTGAAGAGGAGCCATCGAGGGACTTTCCCTTGGTACACTTCGAAGGGCTCTTCCTCTTCTTTCCTGTGTTTTACCCGATTGCCAAGACAGGGGCTGTGGTAGGAGTAGGACTAGTAACAACCGATTTACTCTTAAAACCAGTTTCTGAGTGAAGGGTTTTGAGCATTCTAACACTTCCTAAGTGTACATGCAACCCTAATAACCTTGGATCTATGTTTGTCTAATTATCATGCAAAGTTGAATTCCAAGGTTATATTCCTATCTAGCATACATGGGGAACAATTTTAACTTGAATCATAGATAGAATAACTTACCTTGTTGTTGCTTGTGTTCCTTGAAACCTTGTGAGCCTAGCACCCCAAGTGTGATGCCTCAAATGCTTCACACAACACCAAATGCTCTTGAAAGACTCTTGAGATAACACACACTTCTCAAAATCGGCCAAGCCCTCTTGTTTCTTATGTCTAGCCGTTTTTGGTGGAGAATGGGATCCTTATATAGTGTTGACACATCTAGGGTTACACCATGTAAACCCTAATGTGTCATGACTCTTCATTTCCATGACCCATGGGTTTGTAACTCCCATGGAGCATCCATGGAGCATCCTATGGGTAGAACCCAACTTGATAACCCATGGAGCCTCTTAGCCCACTATACAAGATATGGATGAACCCATATATTTAATTAGTTAACCTTTGATCACTTAATTAATTCCAAATTAATTCTTGATCAAACTAATCAAATAATATTATTAATATATTAGAACTTATAATATATTAATAATCTCCAAGTGTTATTTCTCTCATTTAGTCTAACCAATTGCATGGTGCCATGCAACCCAAATGGACCATGCCGGGTCGGGTCAAGTACAAGCCCGAAATAGTTATGGACTTAGACACCTTATCCAACAGTCTCCCACTTGGATAAGTCTAATAACTATATCTCTAGTACTTCAGGAACCGACCGGCAATCGTAGCTCTTTCAAGGTTTCTCGGAACTGAGAAGATGATGGTACGCCATTTAAGATAAGTGATCATATAATCCTCCGTTCTAGATATCAGCCGGACAAATACATGGAACAATGTCTTACTTATTGTCCAGCAGTTGTTTCCCGATTTCCGATTTGTTTGACATAGAACTTAATTGAACACATCAACTTAGTTCTGACCGGGCCCGGTACATGGGTCAAAACAAAATCATCGAGGGGCCCAGATATCAGCTTCTAATCCAAGAAGGAACAGATAAACTTCGACTCATATGTTTGTTCTACCACTCATTGAATTACACACAAAAGTACGTTTTATAACATCGAGTTACCAATGCGGTTTCGTACAGTCAATGCATAACCAACTTGTAAGTAACAAATCATATCTCTAGGTTTGAAGACTTATATGATATTACCGTCTCACGATCACTCGAGATAGAATTCCATGAAGTGATTCCAGTGAGCGTGGGTTGAGTCCAATGCTCAGAACTTATGAGCACTCATGATTGTTGTAGCCTTGTCCAACACCTTAGACCTCTACAACCCATCATGACAGTCTTGATTCATACCTACTTCCGACATATGACCGACTGTGGAGGTTTGAATAATATGTTACACCAAACAAAATTATTCTGGAAGTCAAAACATGCAAAAGAAATATAGTAAACGATTGACAAGAGATAGCAACACTTTACTTATAAATAAAACACCTTTTATTCATCATCAAACGTCAATTACACTTTACAAATTTCTGGGTTATCTAACTACTAAAACTTATATCATCCTTCAGCCCTATGCTCCGAGCATGCTGGAGATGCTTAACCCTACTCAGTCCCTTCGTGAGGGGATCTGCTGGGTTCTCATCCGATGATACCCTCTTTGCCACGAGGAGTCCTTCTTCGATCCGATGTCTAATGAAATGGTATTTTCTGTCGATGTGTCTGGATCTCCCATGATCCCTTGGTTCCTTGGCTAAGGCAACAGCACTTTCACTATCACAGAAAATTTCCATTGGCTCTTTAATAGCTGGTACAACTCCAAGGTCTCCAATGAAGTTCTTCAGCCATATCGCCTCCTTTGCTGCTTCACTAGCTGCAATATACTCTGATTCACAAGTAGAATCAGCCACTGTCTCTTGCTTGGAACTCTTCCAAGAAATTGCTCCTCCGTTTAGGGTAAAGACCCAGCCCGACTGAGAGCGGAAATTATCCCTATCAGTCTGGAAACTAGCATCACTATACCCAACAACTCTCAAGTCATCACTCCCACCGAGGGTAAGGACCCAGTCCTTAGTCCTCCGTAGGTACTTGAGGATATTCTTTACCGCAGTCCAGTGTGCCTTGCCAGGGTTCGCCTGATACCTGCTAACCATGCTCAAGGCAAAAGCTACATCGGGTCGAGTACACGTCATAGCATACATGATCGATCCTACAGCCGAAGCGTAAGGTGTTCGACTCATTTCTGCTATCTCAGCCTCAGTGCTAGGGCTTTGTGTCTTACTCAATCTGGTGTTACTCTGGATGGGTAACTCTCCTTTCTTGGAATCCTGCATGCTGAATCGCTTCAGCACTCTATCCAAGTAGGTACTCTGACTAAGTCCAATTAGTCTTTTACTCCGATCTCTCAAAATTCTTATCCCTAGAATATAGGCAGCTTCACCAAGGTCCTTCATAGCGAAACACTTCCCAAGCCAGGACTTTACTTCCTGCAGGGTTGGAATGTCGTTTCCTATGAGTAGTATGTCATCCACATACAATACCAAGAAGCTAACTATACTCCCACTAGCCTTGACATACACACAAGATTCATCTTCACTCCTAGAAAAGCCAAATTCCTTGACCTTTTCATCAAAGCAAAGATTCCATCTGCGAGGTGCTTGCTTCAACCCATAAATGGATTTCTCAAGCTTACACACTCTATTAGGGTACTCGTTGCTGACAAAACCCTCTGGCTGACTCATGTAAACATCTTCAGCCAGCTTCCCATTAAGGAAAGCGGTTTTGACATCCATCTGCCATATTTCATAATCATGAAACGCAGCTATGGCTAACAGAACCCTAATAGACTTAATCTTGGCTACTGGAGAAAAGGTCTCATCATAGTCCACTCCAGGAATTTGAGAGAAGCCCTTCGCAACCAGTCTAGCCTTATAAGTGTGTACTTTACCATCCATGTCGGTCTTCTTCTTGAAGACCCATTTGCACCCTACTGTCTTACGACCTGGTACATTCTCAACCAAGTTCCAAACTTGATTGTCATACATGGATTGTATCTCGCTATCCATAGCCTCTTTCCATTTAGCAGACTCGGGGCCTGCCATGGCTTCCTCGTAGCTGTTAGGGTCATCTTGACTTACTAGTGTTTCATCACTAATAAGTGTCTCACCTTCTGCAGTAATATGGAATCCATAGTAATGCTCAGGTGCACTCCTAACTCTCGTGGAACGTCTCAGAGGTACAGATTTGTCAATTTGCTCAACAGGAGTTTCCTCCTCAAGTTGAGGGCTAGAGTTTGAAGTTCCTTCACCGCTTGATTCTTGAATTTCTTCAAGATCAATTTGCCTCCCACTGTCTCCTTGGCTTATAAACTCTCTTTCTCGAAAGACTCCTCTTCTTGCTACAAAGACCACATTGTCACTAGGTCTGTAGAAGAGGTAACCAAAGGAATGCTGTGGGTAGCCGATGAAAATACACCTCTCGCTTCGAGGTTCGAGCTTATCATGAGTCTCGCGTCTCACGAAAGCCTCGCAACCCCAAATCTTGATGTGGTCTAGTTTAGGTACTTTACCAGTCCACATCTCGTGAGGAGTTTTGGCAACTTTCTTTGTAGGGACTAGATTGAGGATATGGGCGGCAGTCTCTAAGGCATACCCCCAGAATGAGATTGGTAGCGTAGCTCGACTCATCATGGAACGAACCATATCTAACAAGGTTCGATTACGCCTCTCAGCCACACCATTCAACTGTGGTGTCCTGGGAGGTGTCAATTGTGAGACTATCCCACATTCCCTTAGATAGTCGAGGAACTCTGAACTAAGATACTCACCACCACGATCGGATCGAAGCATCTTAATGTTCCTGCCCAATTGATTCTCGACTTCCTGTTTAAATTCCTTAAACCTCTCGAAAGTCTCTGACTTATGCTTGATCAAGTAGACATATCCATATCTACTATAATCATCAGTAAAAGTCAAATAATAACGATTAGCATCCCTTGTGGCATGTTTGAATGGTCCACACACATCCGTGTGTATAAGGTCCAACAAACCTTCACCCCTCTCACACGAACCTGTGAAGGGTGACTTTGTCATTTTTCCAAGTAAGCATGATTCGCAACTATCATCTGACTTTAGGTCAAACGACTCCAAGACTCCATCCTTTTGGAGTTGGCCTATGCGTTTCTTGCTTATATGTCCAAGACGACAATGCCATAAAGATGCTTTATCCAAGTTATTATTAGTAGAATCAATACACAAAACATTATTTCCCAAGTTATCTATAACAGATACAGCTTCATACACACCATCACAAGGTAATGCTTTAAAATAAAAGACATTATTATAGAACACATCTATAGAACCAACTTCATTATTAAATGAAAAGGTAAACCCTTGTTTGTACAAAGCATGAAAGGAAATAATATTTCTTGCCATTCCTGGCGAATAACAACACTTATTCAAATCTAAACTAAACCCACTACTTAGCGATAAAGTATAAACTCCAATCTTGGTAACAGGTATAGCTTTCCTATTCCCCATGATCAAGTTTATCCTTCCTTGCTCCACATCCTCACTTCTTCTTAGTCCCTGCAAGTCACAACAAATGTGAATACCACAACCGGTATCAAGGACCCAAGAATTAGAATGGGGTGAGTTATTAGAAATGATAGTGTAAATACCGGCATGGTTGGGTTTAACTTTCCCATCCTTCACATCTTGCTGGTATTTTGGGCAGTTCCGCTTCCAATGAGCTTTTTCATGGCAATAGAAGCATTCAGCCTCTTTTGGGTCAGAAGAAGGAGTAACGAAACCTTTCTTGGTTCCATTTGAAGAAGAGCCATCAAGGGTCCGAGCCTTGGTACCCTTGGAAGAGCTCTTTCTCTTCCTCCCTCGACTTTTCCCGATTGCCAAAACCGGAGTAGAGTTTTGAGTAGGAGTGATAGCAACCAACTTCCCCTTAAGACCTGTTTCTGCGGTCTTGAGAAGTCCCTGAAGTTTGCTGAGAGTGACTTCTTCCTTGTTCATGTGATATGTCATGCGGAATTGATCATAGCACGATGGTAAGGAATGCAAAATAATATCTATTGCAAGATCCTCCGGGAAGTTCACATTAAGCTTCAGCAAACGATCCACATACCTTTGCATTTTCTGCATGTGGCTCGTGACGGATTCCCCGTCCTTCATCATGGTTGTTATCATGGAGCAGATGATTTCATACCTCTCTTGTCTTGCACTTTGATGGTATCTTTCCATCAAATCTAGGTGCATGTCATAAGGGTAGAAATCCTCATAAGACTTTTGGAGTTCCGCTGTCATCGTGGCCGTCATGATGCAAGCCACTTTCGTAGCATCCCTTTCATGTGCCCGAAATTCAGCGATCTCCTGAGGAGTTGCAGTGGACTCATTAATCTCCTTAAGCTCCTTGTCAAGGACATATTCTTTGTCCTCGTAGCGGGTAATCATCCTGATGTTTCTGATCCACTCATTGAAGTTGGATCCATCAAAGGTGACTTTCCCACACAAGTTCATAAGGGAAAAGGAGCCGTTAGGATTAGAGCCAGAAGCATTGTGGAAAGACATCTGAAGGCAAGAGGACAAGATTAGTTTAGATATAAGAGAGTCCTTAATAAAACACCCAAATGTAATATTAAGGCTAGGATCCAATCACAATATAATATAACTTAGAAGAGGTATGCCGTAATCTAAGCTATATCATATTTGAAAGGTAGGTGAATGACGATTCACCAATTTCCACCACGAAAACCGCAATATCTTAGGTTTTTGAATGGTTCTTAGAAATTCCTAGATTCTTTGAGATTCAATGAACTTTTCAAAGGCATGTTTCAATCTCGAGTGTGCCCTCCAGGTTTTGTGACTGGGATACCGAGGATCACAAAACGAGGTGTGAAGTAACCATGCAAATCACTTGGTACCCTTAAAGTTTATCACTCAATCGATGTGCCGGTTAACCACACACGCTCCATCGATACTATAATAAACCCTAAGTCACCCTTTACCTACCTTGTTAAGTCCAAGTTAGTGTGCCGGTTAACCACACACGCTCCACCAACGACTTAATCAAAGTGTAAAGTGTAATTTCATGGAATAGCACCTTATTCACATTTTTCCTAAAGTAACT